>NC_139339.1:877361-1007361 GCF_056507025.1 Lutjanus erythropterus | reverse complement strand
TGCTGTATTACTACTCCACCAGGACGTTCAGGAAAAACCTGAGGGACGCTCACTCGTCTCTGCTGTCCAGCAGAGGGGAGTCCTTCAGGTCGGGACTGGTTCTGAGGAGAAGGAGGAACACCACCTGAGAGACCTGCAGGTCTTCAGAGTCCACTGGGACAATCAAAAACTCCAGCCTTCTGTCCTAAAGTCCTCTGTGTCATGAAGATGGAAAACATGTTGAAGAAGCTCTGTTAATTTATTTATTTCAGTAAAAAAGAATATTTTTAGTGTTCTTCTGAAAGATGAGTCTCTTTCCCACCTAAAACAGAAGAAAATTAATTGGAGTGAGACTCTGCAGGCAGCATCCAATCAGGAGGGTCCAAGAGTCTTTAAGGAGGTCCAGGTTTACGTTCTGCCCTCACAAAATGTAGCAAAAGGTTTATTTAAACAGAAACCTTGTTGTTTAAGAAAGTGCACTGATCGTCTCTGACCAACTTTCAGAGAGCTGCTCTACAATGCTGTACTGCTTTCATAATACACACCCACCAAACGAGAGAAAACTGAAGCATGTTGCACACCGTTACACACTGTTGCACACTGTTGCACACCGTTTTGAGGAAACATGTTGTTCAACTCAGAAACCATAGCAAAATGTTGAAAAAGTTGAACATTCCCCTCGTATCAGTGAAGAGGGTCAAAGAGCACGGATTAAAGCAGCCACGTGATAATTCACGTCACATTTTGGGTGAAAACCAGCGCCGTTAAAGTGTGAACGCCAAATAAAGAAGACTGGTGTCATTTTAATGTATATTAATGTTACCTGGTGATGCAATTAGTTTACCATAACATGAGTGAACAGACAACTACACCAGAAAAATAGTGACAGATGTCAGAAATACATCATCTGGAGATTCAGTAAGGTACTTGTATACATCAGGATATACAACCTCCGAACACTAGATGGAAAATATTTAATAGAAGCCAACGCCACTTTTGAAATAACTCACACATTGAAACAACATTTTTCGTGTTGAATGTTTTGAAAATGTGAGAAAATGGTAAAAAATGTTGATCAAAGTCCAAGATGACGTCATCAAAAGTCTTGTTTTGTCCAAAACTCAATAATATTCAGTTTACTGTCAGAGAGGAGCAAAGAAACCAGAAAATATTCACATTTAAGAAGCTGAAATCAGAGAACTTGGACTTTGTTTTATTCAAAAATGACTAAAATTGATTAATTTCCACCCAGTGAACCTGTTTTTTTTACTATGATAGTGAATCGGCAGCTGTGTGTGCACTGTGCACGGTAGGATATTATTCTTTATTTTAGAATTGTAATCCTACCAGTAATCTCCATTTTTACTAAATGGAACTGTAATCGGATTATGTCTTTTTTATCTGTAACTGTAATGCAATACAGTTACATTTTGTGTATTCAAATTACATAATCTTGTGACATGTAATCCATTACTCCTCGAACCTGCCTTTGACATTAGAACATCATTATTTGTTTGGCAAATTTTGATTTAATTTGTCTTAGTTGACAAAGTTAGATGAAATTTATTATTTATTATTTGAGCTGTCCTTTTATTTTTGTTTTATTTTGAAGGCAGAGGGCAGAAATAGAAAATAGCTTTGTAGTGACACTGCAGCCTCTTATCTGTGTTCTAACACAGTGAAGACTTGAATTGTTGTTTTATTATTTTGTCATGTTGCAAAATAATGAGGAACCACAATACTGTTGTTTTTATTGATTAATTCATTTGTACTGTTTATTATAAAAATATTTGGGCATTTCTTTTATATCAGTTTGGATGGATTTTGAGCAACTATTGGACTAGAAAACACCAAACATCATCACTGGATGTCTGATGATTAGAGTTTTATCGACGGTGGAATTTAAGTTTGTTACTGTGAAGAAATACGTCTCTTCATCAAACAGAATGTTTTACAGTTTGTTCACATGACAGAAGATATTTTAACTTTAATAATTCACATAAATTGAGCGGACATACATTCTGATAATGAACCTTGTAAAAACCATAAAGTGACGTAGAGAGTGGAGTTCAAACTGACCTGTCGGAAAATTGGATGGACTATTATTTGTCCAACGGCGCCGTCTGCTGGTCGTGCAGTAAAAAACAACCTTTAACTGTAACTCTGTACTGTTTTATATTTTTCTTATTGTCAATAAATCTCATGTTCAGACTCAAACCAACAGTGACTGAGCACTAGAGCATCAACTGTGGATTAATCCGCCGCTGAAAATAGTCCCCGACAGATGGAAATTATTGAAACCTTTTTAAAAATATATATTTATGAGGTGTTTTTAAAGATTAACGTCAGACTGTTGGTTTGAGTCTGTGTGTGATGTTTGTGTGTTTCAGTTCTCAGGATCTTTGTTAACATGTTTGTGTCAGTAATAAATATTCTGATAAGTTTCCGTCACGTAGACCAGAAACGTCCCACAGGAAACAGCTCCTTCTCCTCTGTCCTCCGATTCTGGATATTTATGTTTATTTGTTTATGTTCACTGAAATGTGTGACTTTCTTCTCGCAGACGTGTCTCATGTTCTCGAGCCGTGGACAAACCCACGCATGTCTTATAATGTTGCTTTTTCAATTCAAAGTAGAGGGATCTCCACATTAGACCAATCAGACTGAAGCTCTTTGTGATGTCATCATGTACTTGAGAATACAAACTTTTCCAGCTTGTTGCAAACGATAATAACTTTTGAGTACAAACTCTTATATTGATTGCATTTCAAAATTAGATACACAAAATCTACTTATTGTTAATTTTTGTTTGTTTGTTTACATTTCAAAAATACAAAATCAATAATTTTGCTCTGATTTTTCATGAGTTGAAGAAAAAGAAATCAACATCTAACTTGAAAAGTTTATTTTTCTTAAATTTTGTTCTCAAATATGTTCAAATTCATTTTAGTGAACACTTCTTTTAACACATTTATGAACAAAAGTTGAGAGAAATAAAGGTCATCATGAGTAGTTTTAGTTCTGATACTTCAAGTACTTCTTGCTGGTATGTACTTTTACTCAAATAAAATTTCAAACGCAGGACTTTTGCTTGTAACCGAGTATTTCTACACAGTGATTTTGTTCTTTTTACATTAATAAAGAATGATAAAGTATATCTTAAACAGCTGAGTAGTACAAATTTCAGAAGACTATTAGAGGGACACATGATAAGAAAAAGAAAAGAGTCACACTGAAAAGAATAATGTAAAAAATGTCGAGAATGAAGCTGAAGTATTGAGAATAAAATCTAAGTGTCAAGAATTAAGTCAAAATGTTGAAAATATTATTCATATATTATTCAGTCATATTCGTATATAAAGACTACATGTTGAAAATAATGTTGCACTTTTCAGTATTAGTGGCAGAGATAAGAAAAAGGAATCAGAGGAGAAAGATTCATTTCATCTTTGTTCTTCCTTCACTCATTTTCTTCCATTCCTGGTCCAAAGTAAGAGGCTGCAGTGTCCAGCAGTGTCCAGCAGAGGGGGCAGCAGCTCCGTGCTGCACACTGAACCCTCACACACTTTCTATTAATATTACTGACAGACTATGAATTGTGGGTAGTTCATTCATATCAGGAGGTCGAGCGGCAGCCCTGAAGGTTTCCTGCAGTTCAGAACAACAGCTTCCATCTCCTCGTTTTTTAAATTTTATTTTCAGTTACAGGTCATTAGAAACACAGCAGACTGACGGTCAGTGTCAGCGCCCCCTGCTGTCCCATTTAATTTATGACATCACAGGGGGAAAGTCATTCCTGAGGGAGCTGTGGACCAATCACAAGGAGGTCAAAAGTCAGACAGCAATCATCAAACTTAAACTTATTTTATGTTTTGTTTGTTTTTTTACAGCGTTTTACACAAATGCTGCTTTCTTTTCTTTGTGTGTGTGTGTGTGTGTGTGTGTGTGTGTGTGTGTGTGTGTTTCCTGACTTCCAGGTGTTTCCTGACCCCACCCCCTCTTGTTTTACAGACACACACACACATTGACACACACAAAGACAGAGACTCGTGATGTTTGACACTGACTGAACACACAGACAGAAACAGAGGTGATGAAAACATTTTTAACAGACAGACAGACAGACAGACAGACAGACAGACAGACAGACAGAGCGACAGACAGACAGACAGACAGACAGACAGAGAGGTGAAAGTATGAAAATTACTGGGTTTATGTTTGCCAGTTTATTAGGCACAGCTGGCTAACACTAATAAACAATCCTGTAAAAAAAAAGTGTTTTGATTCAATGTTAGGATCATTATGGAGGATGTAGTTTGTGTTTCAGTTATTTAGCCTCCTCTCACTCATATAAATGGCACATTTGTAGTTTTATTAGCTGTTTGTTTACATTTCGTCAAAGAAGAACCATTAAATCCACGCTGAATTATCTATGAGCAGTTTCATGGATAATTAAAGCTATAATATGCAACATTTACACATTAAAATGAAAAAAAGTCAAAAAAGTTGTTGCATTGTGTATTTTAATTATTCCAAATGTTTCAGACATGTTCATACGTTCATCCTGAGAAATCTGTAATTTATTCAAGTTATGGTCATTTCCTGCTAGCCGTTGCTAGATAGCTGCTAGTTGCTATAACTTCCAGGAAAACGTGGAATACGTCAGAGAGCGAGGAAGTCGGCGAATGTCACTAAATGTGACATGAATAAAACTTTCATATGTCAGCTGTAGTGGCTGTTTAAAAGTGAAGATAAGTCCCATGATTCCATGCTACTTCATGACATCATCAAACTGGATCTTTTGTTATGGTTTTAGTATCAAAGCGCCTCAGTGATAAAAATGACATGTGTTTATTTCATGATGGACAGTGGAGTTATTGATAATCTGTGGGAGTGGACGTCACGCTCAGTCTTCAGACGTGTAACATGTCTCTGTGTTCATCTTTAACAAAGTAATGACTTCACTCACACAAACTGCGACCCACAAAACTAACAAATTAGCACCATTAAAAGTATACTGGATTATCTATTAGCAGTTCCAGTTTGCAGTGTGATAATGAATTTATTTATATATTTTTATTACTTTGATACTGAAGAAAACATCAGTGTTTTTTCTCTGATTTTGCAGCAGATTTATGGTGGTTTATTTTTGATGTTCTTACTGATAATAATATATTCAGGAAGTGTGAGTCCCACTGATCTGAAGATATTTGACTGAACAGTTTCCACACAGACACTGAAGTGAAGCTCAGTCTCTGCTGATCAAACATCTGCAGTCTGTGAAACACACAGACTGCTCCTTTAACATCCTGTGTGCGCGTGTCTCTGGTTCCAACGCAACGTCACCCAGGGGGCGACATGGCGACAAAGATCGTCTGTGTTTAAGAAGATGATCCACTCCGCAGCGCTTGAGTTGGAATAAAACGTTAATTTGTGGATACAGATTTCTAACTGATGATAACAGACCTACTGATATTAACAATGTTTATGAATAATTACATATATAATAACATTATAATTTAATCTAAATTAATCTTAGATTAATTGACATTAATCTAATCTAAGAGTGCTCTGTTGTACAATTAAAAACTTCTCACTTTTGCAAATTTAATTATATCGTTGTAAACCAGTGTTACAGCAAGTATAAAAAACAGGAAAAATATATTAAAAACAAACAATATGACACAGAAACACAGTGCAATTGACATTAACCTGTGCAAGGGTGGCTTGCACCTATAAACACAGATCATTCAAGCTCCACAGGAGCAGATTGATAATAATAATTAAAAAGGATCCACCATAACTCTAAAGGACACGTAAGAACTTAGTGAGCATTAAATATTGACAAACATTTCCTATTATGATAACCATCATCAACTTTTGGCTGATCTGTATTCCTCAGCAAAATGTTACCTTGCTTGCTATCTATCTAAAAAGTTAACAAAACATCAGGCAACACTGTTTACTAGCTTGTTTTTAAAAAAGTCAACAAAATGTTATATTGTTTTCAAACGAGCTAAAAAAGTTAAGACATTGGACAACACCTTTTGCTAGCTAATTAAAAAGTTAACAAAACATTAGGCAACACTGTTTGCTTGCTTGTAAAAAAAAAAGTCAACAGAATGTTAAGATTGTTTGCAAAAAAGACACATCATAAAACTCAGCTGGGTTGAGTTTGATGACGTTCTTTGAGGAACTCTTTTTTTATTTAAAGTTGATAGTGGCTCAGTTGAAATTAAAATTTGATGTTTTGGTGCAACAGAATTAAATTCAGTCTTGAGTTGGGGTGAAAATTAACTGAGGTTTAAAAGAAATTTAAATGTAATCTGAATTTTGAGCTAGTTTAAAAGTTTAGTGCAACATTTAAACTATGATTTGGTTTGAAATTAATCCTTGTGAACCTAACCTGAATACAGTTTTGTACTACTTAGACTTAAGTGTCATTTTCAGTGCAGGACTTCAACTTGTAACTTTTTCTATTGTAGTTTTGGTTGTGCAGTGCTTCTTCCGTGTTTAAGTTTTGGTGAAATCAGTCGGAGTGAGACCTCTCTGTGTTTGTGACGGTGACCCCCCCGGAGCACCAGGAGGAGGAGGGAGCGGAGCAGAGTGCGGGTCTGTGCGGGGCGGGGCGGCTCTGGCCCCGGGGCTGACGGCTGACTGGCTGGCTCGGCTCCTCCGTCACGGGGACGCGCCCGCACTCACGCGCACACACCCGCCGCGCGGCCAGGCCACCGGCCAGCCTCTCTGCTCTTTCCCCTCTTCTTCTCTTTCCTTTTCCTCTCTTCAGAACTCCATTTTCCGTTCAAACCTTCCGTTCTCGCTCGGTTTACCGTTAAACCTCCCCGGCTCCTCCCCGGTCAGGACCAGGAGCGGCGATCACCGGGCCGGACTTCCACCGGGATTACCGAGTTTCAGACCTGCCGTGATTCACCGCCCAGCAGCGGGCCTCAACTTTCCTTCATCTTGTTTCTCTTCTTCACTCTCTGAAACGGACGGTTACAGTCACCGCACTGTGACGTCAGCCCCGGGAAAAGTTCAGAAGCAGCCGCCGTTACACGGGAGAGACGACGTTAGTGAGTGTTTAACTTTTCTTTAACGTGTGTGTGTGTGTGTGTGTGTGATTGTGTGTGTGTGTATGTGTGAGTGTGTGTGTGAGACAGCAGCGCCCCCACCCAAACTTTCTGACTCTCCGGCCGTCTCTCTCTCTCTCTCTCTCTCTCTCTCTCTCTCTCTCTGTGTCCCGGTACCGACAGGCCTGGACCGGAACCCGAACCAGGACCGGACCGTTTGTGGATTCTCTGTTTTCGTTCCGTCAGTTGGTTTAGTTTAATGAACGGACAGATGATGGGGACCGTGTAAACGGATCAGCGCGTGGCCTCCACGAGACAGTTTCCTCCGGTCCGGTAGAGGTGAGTCATCCCCCCGGTAACACAATGTAACGTCACGTTATGTTACATAATATAATGTAGCACAATGTAATATAACATAATAACGAAGCGGAAAGTGACACAATGTAACATAAAATAACAATAAAACAAAGTTACATATTATAATGTAACACAGTGTGATATAACAACACAACATGTCACACAATGTAACGTAATATAATATTAAATACAATAATGTATAAAATGTAGTGTAACTCGATGTAATGTAATCTAATACAACGCAAAAGTAACAATGTAACTTAACAAAATGTATTGCATTGTGATATAATATAATGTGATACAGTGTAATATATTAATATATTGTAACGTAACATAATGTAACAGAACATAGCATGTGTTATGTAAGATAAGACAAACATGAGGTGTAATGTCAGTGGTGTTTAATGACTTAAATGAATTCACAGTTTAATTACATTTAATTGACCTGAATGTAGTTGAGTCCAGTAAAACTGTACTTTAATATATTTATTTACAGTCAGTAATGACAGTAATGTTTCATGTTTATTCTCTTTTATATTTATTTTTAATTCCATGTAATAACAAGTGGGTAAATTAACATAATTGCCACTACAATAAAAGTTGTTTGTTATTTCTTCAAAACAGTCACACTAATGAAACAATCATTTAAATTAAACTTATCATAAAACACAGAATATATGTTTCTGAAGGATGAGATAAACAAAGTTAGTGCCAAAGGTTTACCATTAAATTACATTAAACATGATGACAATTTAAAATAAAATCAATTAATCAAATACAAATGATACATAATCAAAGATTTAATATTCAACAGTGAAATAGCCTCAGGCAGTGTGCAGAGAAACGAGTTATTAGGATGTAGTTCAGTGATGTTATTATAATTTACACTTTCAGTGCAGAATAATGCTCTTTAATTTCATTCAGTTAGTAAAGTTTATTCCAGTTTCAGTCAAGGAAAAAAAGCAACATATTTCTCTCTACCAAACAGAGTTCTGTGTTCTGATAATAATAAATATGTTTATTTTTTATTGTTCTGTCAGTCGTTATTATGATAAAATTATTGCATGTTTACTCTCAGAGCTCACAGGGTTTTGTTGTTTAATTCCCAGCCAAACATGTGCAACCTGGTTCTAAATCAAAAGAAGCACTTTACCACGAGGGTCGGGTGAATTGGTAAATTACGTTTTCTGTTCCAAAGCAGAACAATTAGCTCATCACTGTAGTCGCCACCGCTTCCCGCTGTCGCTCTGACGGCGACCTGAGCTGTCTCTGATCTTAAAACTCCCAGAGTTAGAAGATCTTCGTTTCTGCATCACGTGTCAGTAAGTTAGTTGTCTTCGCTGTTTGCGGTCTGCCAGGGTTCTCTGAGTTCTACGTGACTCGATGGATGGATGAACATTAAAGATGATATCTTCAGGAATGTTCATCTCTTTGTTTTCGTATTTTCACTCAGTTATGACTTGAGTCAGAGTTTTGACTCCTGCAGTGTCTTTCGTTCCCCGCCTCCTCCTGTGATGTTAACTCCGGCTGAATGTAGAGTTACGAACAGTTAATGCTGCTTCATTCAGTTTCAGTTGATCAACATCATCACTCGCTACACGGCCAACAGTACGTGGACACCGGGACAAATCTCCTTCCAGAACCGTTAACGTGAATCGGTTCATTGTTTAGTTTGTTAGCTTTTGTGTGTGGGGGCGTTGTCATGTTGAAACAGGAAGGGGACAAACACAAACTGTGTATCTGCAACTAAAAGGACAAACCAGGAAAAACAGAACCAGACCAGAACTGACAGACTGAACTAAACAACACGAGCAACTTCTAGAGGCAACCGAGATGAAGAGAGACTCACCTCCACACTCTTCATGTCCCTCTCTGGCTAAAGTTAGCTTGTGTAGCTAAAGCAGTTCTCAGCAGGCATCTCAGCTATCTGTGTGTGTGTGTGTGTGTGTGTGTGTGTGTGTGTGTGTGTGTGTGTGTGTGTGTGTGTGTGTGTGTGTGTTGTGTATTTTTAGCTGCATGTTGTTTGGATTCTGCTCTGATGTTATTAGGCAACACCACAAAACTGATAACATGAGGGAACCAATCATCTGCGTCATTATGACAGGGTCTCATTGTGTGTGTGTGTGTGTGTGTGTGTGTGTGTGTGTGTGTGTCATATGTCTGGTTCAGACTGTATTTCTGCTCAGATGGTCAGTGTGTCAGATTATAGAGTCATAAATTCTTGCTTTGACTCTGCCAAGAGACACGACAGACGACACGTTGGTCTCCAACCAATCGCAGCTTTCTGTCTCTAACAGCCTGTGTGATGTCATCAGGAAGGAGGAGGAGCTAGGGATCAACTTCCTGTAAACAAACATGGCGTCTTAAGCAGTGTATAATACTGTGTTTCATACTTCATCAGCAGCATCATTTCAGCTTGTGTTCAGGTGAAGAAACTCTGTGCTCCTATTGGTCAACGTCACCAAACACTCGGGCTGATTGACTTTGAAAAAAAGATTATTCTGACTGAAACTGGAGCCGCGATGTGTGACATCAGAAGGAATGAGGATTTTTACATCATTATTCTCATTTTCTTGGAAAAATGTTTTAAAATAATTATGCTGTGATTTAGATTTTTGTGGGGATTTTTAGTAAACAAAGATTTTTTCTGAAGTCCAGGACGTCATTTAAAATTCTCTAGATCAGGCCTTTAAAAATAATTAAATGATCTAATGAACTAATCTTAAAAATTACATCAAGTTAATTTGGTTGTTAAGCAGAACAGCATTAAAGTTAATTAACTTCAGACTGTAGTCAACAGGTTGTTGTTCTGTCAGTGATGGAGCGTCTTTCACAAATGTGACGCAGGTTCAAATTAGAGTCGAAACCATCAGCTGATAAACAGAAAATTTAATTTGGTAAACTTAGATCCAGTCATTTCTTTTTTTCTTGGCTTTATATTGTTGTAAACTTTGTTCTCTGTAACTCTGAGTTTGCACAAAACAAGCATGTTGAAGGTTCCAGCCAACATTCGGGTGTGATGAATTTAAATGAATGTGATTTTTTTTTTTTCCCCATTTTTTGACTTTTTATAAACTAATCGATTAATTGAGAAAAGAAACTGCAGTACTTAATTAAATGTACTGAGTTACTTTCCACCAGTGCCTCCTCAGACACATGAAATAAATATTTTAATATTATTTAATAATAATTGATTGAAATAATCTTTTCACAGTTTTTTTATTAAACAATATGCTTATTTCCTTTTTAACACAATTATAAGACAAGACATATCTTCCAAAAACTTAATATCAAAAGTACAAGTAAGTAACTGAGGCATAGAAGTAACAACACAACAAATGAGGATGATAATTGTGAAAAAATAAAAATAAAAATATATATTTTTAAAAGGGGAAAGGAAATAAAATAAATAGGTAGATAAATAATTAAAATTAAATAATACATGATAATAATAATAAAATAAAATAAAAATTGTGCAGGGACAACATATTCCCAGACAGTTCACATAGTCACATCAGTGTAAGAGGTGCTTTAAAGTGTCCCACAGACCATCACAGGCAAAATGACTCTGTCATTTATTTATTTTAATTTTAAATTTAGTTATTGATTGTTCTGTATTTACTTAAAGTGAGACATCCTTGTCGCTTCTGGCAGAGAGCGAAGGGATCTGCAGTTTATTGTTATGAATTAACGGGTGAATGTTTGATTTCTGTAGTTGAGTTATTTGACCGCAGGCTGAGGTTTATGATGCCAATATTTCCCACTGCACATGAAGGCAGCACGTGGTCATTATCATGTGAACAGGACGTAGAGCCTTGAACAGTGTGAGGGAGTCGGAGTGTAAAATGTTCTTTACAAACTGGGCGTTGCTATCTTTAGCTGTGTGTGTGTGTGTGTGTGTGTGTGTGTGTGTGTGTGTGTGTGTGTGTGTGTGTGTGTGTGTGTGTGTGCGCGTGTGCGTGCGTGCGTGCGCCGGGTATGGAGCCCATTCATTATCACATTCCTCCAGAGAGGCCTCCACATGGGAACGAGCTCCGTCTACGTCTCCACATGACTGTAATCACATCAAAGAGTGATCACACGTTCATTCAGTGATCAATAATCAATCAATAACAACCGATGAGCTGCAGTTTCTACAGACAGGAGGAGAAATACCTCAGAGAACCAAAGTTGTTTTGTGTGCTTTTCAAAGTAATAAACGTGAATTTAATCCCTTCAAAAGTAATTTTGCAGATATTTGAACAGAGTTTTAAATGATTAAACTATTGATTATTTTTTTCCATTCAGTTATTAATAATAAAATGTCAGGAAATAGTGAAAAATGTCCAAAACGTCCCAGAATTCAAGGGGACGTGTTGTTTAGTCCAACCTGCAGTTTAAAACCTAAACAGAATCAGTTTACTGGGATTTAAAACAGAGAAACACTGCAGACTCATTGATTGATTGATCAGCTTTGTTAATAATTGACTTTTTTGCAGTTCAGTCAACTAATTCAGTCGTAGGGCTGTGACGGTATGGATTTTCTCTTACTGTGGTAAGAGGTAAGATACCTGCAGCATGGCTGTTTACCGTGTTTTATTGGACTTTTTTTTAAACATACTGTCATTAGCGTAGCATAGCACTAAGTTGTCAGTGTGTCAGTTAAACGCTGCAGCTTATCAACTCTGGCCAAAGCTAATGCTAGTATTGTACCTTACAGTGTTGCTCCGGTGCGATCGTATCTCTTTCAGAACTTTTGTAACCAGCCATGAACTCCAGCGACTTTGTAAAATTAATCTATAATGATAAATCCAGCACTGAATGTTTTCTGTAGTTATTTATCCATTTTTTTCCGAGTTGAAACAGTTGTTGTCGTTGTTAGCATGCTATTAGCATCCTCTGACAATCCCAGCGTGCCTTGGGTTGAGTGTCAACCAATCAGAGGCTGTGTTCCTGACTTGTGTGTGACAGCGCTGATCTTTAGATCTCATCGTGAGATTGAACCTTCAAAATAAAACTAATGAGCTCAACATCACATCACATGTATTGCAGTAATCATCTCAGAGTTATTTGCCGTTTGGTGACGCGTTCAGTCGCTGTTCAGGTCAAATACGTTAAAAGTAAAACTCCTTCAGTTGAATCCAGAGGTTTTCAGACTGTGAGGCCTCTCCTCTGCCCTGGAGGGGTGAGAGACAGTGTGAGATTATAGAGACAGGTGCATACCGGGGATACCACAGCGAGGAAATTCTCCTACCGCTTAATAAACTCGTGACAACACAGGTGTTACTAATCTCACCTGACGTTTTTACAAGAGATAGAAGCGATTACACTTAATATCTGTAACCCCTTTGGGCAGGTAGCAGAAATATTTTACTTGTCCGACAGCCAAACGTACTTGTCAGAAATGGAAAATCTCAGCCTACTAAAGAGAAAATTAAAGTCAGCGGGGCTTCTACCTTTGTTAGGTTGCATAATGCACTACTTTTTCCAGTGGTGTTCCAGATGTATTCCAACTGAAAACGTTTTCCCCTCGTGACCTGACGGGTTTTTGCGGAGGGGAGGGCTGATGGCTGAGCAGGAGTTTCCATTTGTGTTTTCACACCAACCTGGTTTGGTCCGGACTTTCAGACTTTTTAGTTTGATTCAGACTGAAATTACAAAAGTTTAACACCTCGACTTTGGTCTGAGGAAAAGAGGTGGACTCAGTTTTTGGATGGTTCGTAGAATTACAGGAAATTATGACAGGATATCACCAAAACAAAAGGAGTCACAGGAGCAGATAAGGCCTGGAGGAGACCAGATGTTTGATTGACATCTGGACAGTGGACTTTATAAAAGCTGATGGTGTCAGTAGGAGATCATGACTGAAGTGTCATTTTTGGGTGAACTATCCCTTTAAATACTAGTTTGCAGCAATTTGCATAAAAAATCGCTCCTATTCGTAGAGTCTAAACGCAGTCAAATCAGAACACTTTGGCATGATTTGCATACTTTAGGATTTTGCTTTCCACTTCCTCAGGAGATCATCCGTCATAAATAAACTTAACTTACACTAGTTATTGAAATCCCAAAATGTCTTTCTGTAATTTTCAAACCGCAGGAGGTGCAATATTTGTTAAAAAAAAAACTTTGAAATGAATGACTGTGGTGAAGCAGAGGTGTCTGTTCTACACATCAGATTCTACAGACTTAAAAAAAAATCTTAATTTGCTTCAGATTCCTGCAAAAAAAATCTCACCAAAGTTTTTCAATCAAAATAAGAATAATGATGTAAACATTATTATTACTGCTAATATTTCAAATCATATCACAGTTGTTATATCAGTCAAAATAATCACAATTAGATATTTTTTCAAAATCTTTCAGCCCAAATAAACGCCCATAAATCCAGTCCAGACACTTTATAACTGCAGAACCTGCTGAGAATCTTTTGTTTGTAAGTTTTCTTCAGTATCACAGTGATCCTGTGACAGTTGGCTGCTGCTAACAGATAATTCAGCACATTGAAATGGAGAATATTTGACTAAATGAAAGCAACAAACTTGGAAAAAATCTTTTAAACCTAAACTGTACCAGAGTCATTTAGCTGTATTTGTTATTTTTTAATCTTTCTTCATCTCCAGAAGAGTTTGAGTGAACATTTAGGTGAATTTTTGCATTATTGTGTGTCAGCAGGCTGGTTCAGTTTCCATATTCCGCCCCGTGTGATGAGGGTTGTGTAAGTTTTGGCTCTCTGTCAGGTAGCTGGTTGGCTAGCAGCTGGTTTCAGATTGAAGACCTGAACCACAACGACGGCTGGAATTTCTTCTTTTGAAGCTGGAAAAACGGTTGTTCCGTCTGTCTGCCTGTCTGTCTGCCTGTCTGTCTGCCTGTTCATTCATCTGCCTGTCTGTCAGTGTGCTAACAGTCTGTTTAAACAGCTGGTTAGTTTGACTAACAGCAGCTTTAAAACTAGCCAGGCCTGTTCAACCAGACACACACCGACAGACTCTGACTGAGTGTGTGTGTGTGTGTGTGTTGGGATGCCTGTGCTGTGATGTCAGCGTTTCTGCCCGTGGTCTGCGGTATGCAGGCTGCTTGTCCACCTAGACACACACACACACACACACACACACACACACACACACGCACGCACGCACGCACAATAAGATTAGAGTACAATCCAGTATCTGTCCACCATCTTGTCCGTGTGTGTGTGTGTGTGTGTGTGTGTGAGTGTGTGTGTGTGTGTGTGTGTGTGTGTGTGTGTTCCTGCTGCAGTGGTGTGACTTTAAGCTGTGTTGACAGAGCAAACACACACACTCCTGTGCTGTTTAACGTGTGTGTGTTACAGTAATGTGTTGTTACCTGGTTGTACTTTAACATATTTAGTTCCAGTGGCTGACTGAGGAGCTGCTGGCCGCGTTCAGGACGGCTGCTGGTGTTTAGACAGCATCTGACTTCTTTTGTCCAATAACAAACACACGTTTGAGGACATTTTAATTAAAACTGATATCTGCGGTCTTTATCTGCAGACAGAGAATGAAAATCTGCGTCCACGTTGGAGCTAAATGTTTTGTTTTGTTCTCCGTCTTATCAGACACAGTGTCTGTGTTTTAATGCTGCTGTTTGTTGCCAGCTCTGGCACATACCTGACATGCCTCAGCCAGCTGATTTTGATGTGAGACAACAGTGCAAACACTGTTGAAGTGCTCTGAAAGTCTGACGGTATTTTTCTCTTTCTGTTGTCATGACAACTGAGTAAGAATAAAAGTGTTACCCAGGTGAACAGCGGCTCCTGTGGAGTGGGTTCCCGTACACGTGTCTTTATGTACGTTTTCTATCTGTGCTTAAAAGAAACGTGGTGTGAAAGTTGTTGTCTGGATAAAATAGAAAGACTCAAGTAGGGATGTGATGGTACCAGAAATTTAGCACTCAGTACCAAATAACCATTTTTGTTTTTCTTTTCCACCTGAAATTAAAACTCTTCTGAGGTTCAGGACAAAAAACTACGAGGTGAATTGACTGACTGTTAATCAAGTAAATAGATAAGAAATACTTATCATTAGTAAATACACAAAGAGAAAATAAAACTCTCAAAATACGACTAACTCTACTGCATTAGTTACCAGCCTGGGGTCCAGGCCACCCCTAAAGGGGGCGGCAAAAGTCACAGGGCTCCCCAAGGCTGTTCTGAGGTCAGTCTGCTCACGGCACTGTCTGATTGGTTACACTTCACCAGTAACAGCCAGTAAACATGAAGGCTGTGTCACCGACAGGCACAGACACAGACCTGCACCGGTGAGTGAGCTGAAGTTATGAAAACATCACAGTGTTATGATCTACTTCTATGGTGACATAACTGAAAACAGCCCGAGTCACGGCCTGCAGGGTTTCACTTCATCCAGGTCAGAGTGATGTCTTTTAAATCAGTCGCTCTTCTGGTTTTTGTCTGATCATTTTTGGGGGCTTTTATACCTTTAATGATTGGACAGATAAAGTGAGAACAGGAAAACAGGAGAAAGAAACAGCAACAGCTGTATTTCATACTGTGATGCTTAAATTTAGTCCGTGATCATGGACCAGCGCTCCGTTGCACCTCTCAGCGCTGTACATGTTGATTAAACTTTGCCTCGATGATTTTTAGTAGTCGAGTTCCTCGAGTTCCTCAAGGAATTGTTTCAACCTTTGACTGACGGTGTGTTTCGACTGCAGGAACGTTCCCCAGTGACAAAGAACTTTTTGAGGAATCAGCGAGTTTCCACCGCGGGGACATCTAGGTTCTAAATGACATTGTGGGGAACATTTCTGATTGGTTGAGTACTTGCTTCAACCACCACTTTGAAAAATCTGCTGCAGCAAACCAGTTAGTTGTTGGTTGGTTGGTTCATTGCGCTTCGACTGGTTCGGGCTGCACAGAACCACAACTTTCTGATCGAGGAAAACGTTTCACAAACAGTATTTTAATGAGGTTCTGTGCTGCTGCAGAGATGTTAGAATGAAATACTGTCGTGTGTTGGGTCTCTTATAATGAAGTATTGATGCCGTGTGGTTTTTCATTAGAAGTTTAACTTATATCTTTTGTTTTGTGCGTCACTCAGTCATGAGACAGTGTCACTTCAAATTCACGATGACATCTGGGAACAAGAACACGATGTGTCACATGAGGCTGTAAACAAACCTGCTGTTAAACCACATTTTATGATGTTATGTAACCACTAACTGGGAAAGAAAATCGAAATCACAAGAGATTAAATTTACAGCAGGAATGTTGATCAGTGAGATCAGAGGAAACAAAATGACTTCAGCATTAATGTTGGTAATGTGACCTGAGTTTTGATGAAGTTAAACAACGTCTTCGTCTCAGGCAGACTTTATGTGATGAACCACCTGTTGGACACCTGACCTGCACGATGACATCACAGGCGGGACTGCGGTCAGTGTGGACGCTCTTTGATTTGTTTATTTCTGCACGAGCATCCTGGGCGTGTCGTCTCTGTTGTTCTTCAGCTCATTCAAACCAATCTGATCGAGAGAGGAAAGGACACACACACACACACACACACACAAAGAGGACATCACAAAGGCAGCAGAGGAAGTGTGTGTGTGTGTGTGTGTGTGTGTGTGTGTGTGTGTGTGTGTGTGTGTGTTTGAGTTTATTAGGAAATATCAGGTTTTTACCACACAGCAAACATTACGATCCCTTTGAATGCTGAAGATATTTTATATATTTTTCTTCATCAACAAATTTCATGTTCAAACTCAAATCAACAACGTGTTCATCCGTCTGACCTTCTGATTCCTGTCTGTGGCTCTCGGCTCCAAGCTCATTGGTTCTCCCTGAAGATGCAAATATTTAAAAACATCTCACAGGTTCAAACATGTGAGAACAGGTGGAGCAGTCACACACACACACACTAAGTTATCACTGTGCCGATAAGTTATCACTGTGCTGATCAATAAGACAATCACAGCCATCTCTGCGGTCAGACTTTAATCTGTCCGCTCTGATTGGACAGAGACGGTCTGATAGATGATTGACAAGCTGATCAATAACAGCAGACTAACACACACACAGTGACAGTGTGTGACGAGGTGTTTTCCTGCAGAACAGAACTGTGTGTGTGTGTGTGTGTGTGTGTGTGTGTGTGTGTGTGTGTGTGTGTGTGTGTGTGTGTGTGTGTGTGTGTGTGTGTGTGTTCAAAGGCCTGCGGTGGGGGGCGTTCCACACAGACAGACAGAAATGAAAGAAAAGTGGAGGACAGAGAGAAGAGAGAGACAATAGAGCGAGACAAAGAAGGAGAGGAAAGACAAAGACAGCAGAGAGACAGAGGTGAAAATGAGACAGCTGTGGTTTCCATGGCAACGGTGAGGAGGAAACACATAACAGAGGACAGGAATGTAAAGAGAGAGAGAGAGAGAGAGGAAATAAGTGGAAACATGAAAGAAAGAAAGGAAAGAATGAAGGGAGGAGGGTCAGGGAGCTGTAATGAGAGGAAAAAAGAGATGGAGGAGAAAATGAGAAAGAGAGGAGTTGGAAAAAACAACAAAAGAATACAAACAGTGAAGAAAAAGAGGAGGAGGAAAATAAGGAAGATAAAGAGGAGAAAAGTTAAATTAACATTAAAAATGAGAAGAAAAGTAAAACAAAAGAGAGAAAGAGGAATAAAATAAAAATGATGTCAAAGACACCAAATATATGAGGCTGAGTGGAGAATATAAAAGAGTTATGATGAGAGAAAAGATGAAAAGAAAGAATAGAAATTAAGTGAGGAAAATAGAAAGGACAGAAAAAGAAGAAGTCGATGTGAGAGATGATGAAAGGAAAAGAGGGAAGAATATTCAAAGGGAAGGAAATGAGACAGTAGAAAGAAAAAGGATGATGAAAAGGGAAAGGAAAGAAGAGCCATGAAGATTAAAAGGGACAGGAAGAGGAAAGAATGTAGGAAAGGTGATAAAAGAGGAAGGAAGAAAAAAGGAAAAAAGGGAAGGAAAAAACGAAACGGGGGAGGAGAGTTAGGAGGGAAGGAAAATGTATAAAAGGAAACAGGAGGAGAAGAAAAAAGGATAAGAGGAAAATCTATGAGTGGAAAAAAGAGGAGGAGAGGAGAGAAAAAGAGCGGGAACGAGAGAAACTGAGCTCGTAAAGTGAAAGGGTGGAACGTTGGCAAGATGAAGATGAAGAGGAGGAGGAGTGGTTTGACCATAAAACAAGGGATGGAGAGAGAAGAAAAAAGGACGGGGAAAATGAAAATAAAGAAGTGTGATGCAGGGAAGAGAACGAATTAAGAAAATCTGAACTGGAGAAAGTTTAAATGTTCATAAATATAAAATAAAATACGTATTAAAATTAAAATATTAAAAATTAATATTGAAAAATAAAAATAAAAACATACGTACTATGAAATGATAAAAAATTATTTAAAAAATCAGTTCATCATCATCAGTCGTTCTTTAATATTGTATTTATTTTGGTGTTTTTTTCTGTCAGTCTCTGACTCTGCTCTCTGATTGGCTCTCCACAGGTGGGGTGGGCGGAGCCGAGTGATGGCGGGGGCGTCGGTGAAGGTGGCGGTGCGAGTCCGTCCGTTCAACTCCAGAGAGACGGGACGCAACGCCAAGTGTGTGATCCAGATGCAGGGAAACACCACCTGTAAGACGCCACACACACACACACACACACAGTTTTAAATGTTTAATTTTTTTTTTTTGAGATGATTTTAAAGTGTAAACACTTTTGATTTTTCCTTTAATTGAGGTGGCGATCATCACTTTATCTTCTAATTCCATTTAATCAAACTGGAATTTATTTTACTGGGAAAAGCAAAAACCTCTGAAGTAATAAATATTACAAATCTGTATTAGTTATATTCTGATAACTGATTTTATTTATCAGGCTCCAGCGTTTGCATGTGTTGGAGGTTTGCATGTGTCCAGACAGGCCTCAGCAATCCCAGAATGCCTCTGCCTGTCATGTGACCTCTGAACCTCTCAGTGTTTATTTATAGACTTTCCTGCAGCGCGACTGTTTTTAGCCGCCGTGCGTCCGTCTGAACGCACTCAGATATTTATACACTGAAGTTGTTAATGATGGAGTCACTGTCTGGATGAATAGTGAAGCCGTCACGCGCAGATTTCACCTTCAGCTCCCAGAGAATTTAAAATTAAGTGTCCTCCAACCAACAGATGGTGTCCACATACTTCTGGCCACGTCGTGCCTCATTAAATTCTTCTCTTTCTTTCTTTCTGTCGCTCTTTTTTATTTTTTTCCAGGTATCACAAACCCCAAACAGCCCAAAGATGGAGCCAAGAACTTCACATTCGACTATTCCTACTGGTCACACACAACGGTGAACACACACACACACACACACACACACACAGTAAATCATCATCGGATAACGTTGAAGCGGTGATAACCAGATGTTGTCTGTGCAGGCTGATGACCCCAGCTTTGCCTCTCAGAGGCAGGTGTACAAAGACATCGGAGAGGAGATGCTGCTGCACGCCTTCGAAGGTAAAACGGTCTGAACTCTGCTGCTGATCCTCACAGTAAAAACAGCACTTTCTGTCATTGTTGCATGAAAAACTTGCCTTTTAAACTTTTTTTCCCACTTGCTTGGTCGAGCTACTAACCCGTTCAGCCCTGTTTCTCTTTTGCCAACATAATCCTGATTTTCTCACCGTCACCTGAACCAATCACTCCTCATCTTTACTTCAACTCATGAAAAACGGGAACAAAAAAGTGTTATTTATATTTTTGTTGAGTGTACATGTGATGATATTAATAATAATGTTTCAAATTCTAATGGAGTTATTCAGTAGACATTAATGGTGATGCTAATGATGCTACAGATGCTAATGTTGATGCTCCTGATTATAGTGGTGATGCTGTGAATGCTAAAGCTGATAATGACATTATTTATGATAATAGCAATGATGCTAATGATACTTAAATAGTAACTTCACACCCCCCAGCAGGCTGTCCATGTCCAGGGCTGGCTGTCAGCCCCTTTGGAGCCCTTCCCAATGTTTATACCCCGCCTCCAGCATGCTGCAGCAGGTCCAGGCAGGACTGTCAGCCCTCTAAGCCTGACCCAAAGCCCCGAACAGTGGCTCTTAAACCCTGAGACAGCCTCCGGGGAGCTTCAGCAGGCCCAGGCAAGACTCTCTGCCTCCTTGAATTCACCCAAGACCCCAAAGTCCCACCTCCCCCACCCCACCCCTGCAGGAACCTCTCCCACCAGCCAAACCTGTACACCCACTCTGAAGCACCACCTCCCAGGCTGCACACATCAGATACTTCATGCCCCTAACACTGACTCTCAGGTCCCTGCAGGGACCCTCTGGAGCAGGCTGGAGGCTGGAGGCTGGTTATGGGATTGGGGGTTGGGCTCCTGGTGAATTGAAAGCCGCCTGTTGCATGGAGAGTCCAAGGCGTCTGAAGAAAAACAGGGCAAAAAATTATTTCTTTAGTTTAATGCATTACTCCACACCTAAGATCTTGTTTTGCCGTCCCTCAGTCCAGCAACACTGAGGTGGTTTTCTTGCTGGTTTGGGCTCCTGGCACCGCAGGCCGCCTCTGCAGGTCAGCGCTAACTGATGCTCGACCTCCCTCTCGCTCCTCTCCCACATCACGTCTCTCCTGTCCCCGCCTGAATGCACCGTGTCTTTGTTGTCCCTGGAGTCTGAGTCCTGGTTGGAGCTGCTGTCAGTCACCTCAGTATTGTGATCTCTGTCTTGGAGGCTGCGTTTGGTCCCAGTCCAGACAGGTTCTGCTGCCCATTCGAGCACTGTTCTCCACCAGCATCCCCCTCTGGCTCCCCTCTGCCCTGGGTCAGAGAACCTCATCTTCCCAGTGTTCCAAAGCTAGCTAAACCCCAAAGTTCCCAGTGATCTGAGCTCCACATCCAGGCAAAGTCAGCTAATAGGAGAGCTAGCTTCATGGCTAACTGGCTAACTAGCTAATGGCAGCTAAACTTCATTTTTCTCATCCTTTTTTATGTCTTATTTAGGAATCTGAAACAGACTTTGGTGAATTGTTAAGGATCAATTAGCTACCGCATTCCTCAAAATGATAAGAAACAATAAATAACTTTGTTATTATAATTGTTGTTTTTTTCCAGGATACAATGTGTGTATTTTTGCATACGGACAGACGGGCGCAGGAAAGAGCTACACCATGATGGGCAAACAGGAGCCTGGACAGGAAGGGATCATACCTCAGGTAAAAACACACTAAATATTTGTTGAACTGAAGTTGGATTTAATACCTCTGTGTCCATTAGATCATTAGAATTTTTAATAACAGATCAGTGTGACTTCCTCCTGCTAAATCCACCTTTTTTTTTTTTTTTTTGTCCGTCTATGTCCTGATTCTGATCTTCTGTGTTCAGCTGTGTGAGGACTTGTTTCAGAGAACAGCAGAAAACACTGATCCTGACCTCACCTACTCTGTCGAGGTAAACTCCGATCCACTCGCTCAAAACGAATCGCTCGGTGATTTGAACGTCGATTGGCTGAACGCTGTCTCCTCCCCCTCCAGGTGTCCTACATGGAGATCTACTGTGAGCGGGTCCGCGACCTGCTGAGCCCAAAGTCCCAGGGGACCCTGCGGGTCCGAGAGCATCCCATCCTGGGCCCCTACGTGGAGGATCTGTCCAAACTGGCTGTGACCGGATTCACCGACATCCAGGACCTGATGGACGCCGGCAACAAAGCTCGGTCAGTCAGGACACAACGGCCAGATATTCTATTTCTACAGCTCGAACAAAACTAGAGAAGGAAATATAAGAGATGTTTCTTCACCAACATGAGACCAGTTTCTATTGTCAGTGATTGATTATTTATACCTGACTGGTTATTGATTACAGGACGGTTGCGGCCACAAACATGAATGAGACGTCGTCCAGGTCACATGCCGTCTTCACCATCGTCTTCACACAGAAACGACGAGACCAGATGACAAGCCTGGACACTGAGAAGGTGTGTGTGTGTCCTCGCTCTCCTCATGAGGACACAGATACTTCACTGTACTCGTTTGTCCCTGGTGTCGTTATTTTGGATTTGGACTTAAAGATGAAACTTTGTTTTCAGGTCAGTAAGATCAGTCTGGTGGACCTGGCTGGAAGCGAGCGAGCAGACTCCTCGGGGGCAAAGGGCACCCGACTAAAGGTCAGAGGTCAAACGTGTCACGCTGGTGTTAGCTGAACTAAAGTCTCATCAGTGTTTATTAACATTTATACATTTAACTCTGTGTTTACTGTGTATTTGATTATTTCTGTATATTTGTGTGCAGGAAGGAGCAAACATAAATAAATCTCTGACCACATTAGGAAAAGTGATATCAGCTCTGGCTGAAATGGTAGGTCAACACAAACTTGATATTTAGACTAAATTATATCAAATTGTATAAATTTTCTGACACTGATATTTTTTCTTCATAAGTTATAATGAAGAATAACTCTTGTTCTTGTTCTGTCCTCGACAGCAGAGCAACAAGAAGAGGAAAAGTGATTTTATTCCCTACAGAGACTCTGTTCTCACCTGGCTACTGAAGGAAAACCTGGGTAAGAATAACCAGATTTACCAACTAATCATCTTTAGTTGAAATAATTTACTCTTCTCCTTTAGATAAACGTAAATATTTAAGTTTTAAAAACCACAAAGATTGTATTAAAAGGTTACAGCTTAAATTCATTCAAGTTAAATGTTGGTTTCATTTTTAATATTTTTAATTAAAAACATTTAATTTTCAAGCATCAAAATAATGACATATCTGTTTCACAGCTCACTTTTTTGAGCTTCTAAAACTTAAAGATTCAAGTTTATCTAAAGAAGAAAAGTAAATTGTCTCAACTAAAGAATAATAAAGTTTATTTTAAAACAGAAGAGTGGGCTCAAAAATTTTCTCAGCTGTTTTTTTTACAGTGTAAAGTCATTCTTACATCTGCCAACTGTAAAAATATGTATCCTGTACACAGAATTGAAAAAACAGGTGTTTTGTTCCTGCCTTTTCTTTTCCAGTCTTTTCTCTTTTCATCATCGGCTTGTCTTCTTACGTCTCCATCTCGCTATGGATGCCAAATTTAAAAAATCTGTCTTCAGGGAAAGGAGAGAATTTAATAGTTGTGGCTTCAGACAGATTTTTCCCTGGTTTTTGTCTGTTTTGATCATAAAGGTTTCAGACTCCAGGGCAGTTCTTGTGATGTCCTCAATAATAACATGAAAGTTTGACTGTGTTTGTTTCAGGAGGAAACTCTCGGACGGCCATGATTGCTGCTTTAAGTCCTGCTGACATCAACTATGAAGAAACACTGAGCACTCTGAGGTGAGACATCCGTCTCCGTCTGCTGTGAATGTCTTTTAGTTGAATCTGGTCGTGTGTCTTCAGGTCAGTTCGACTCTGGTCTGACTCGGTGTGACTCGGTTCCAGGTATGCTGATCGTGCCAAACAGATCCGCTGTAACGCTGTGATCAATGAAGATCCAAACGCCAAACTGATCAGAGAGCTGAAGGCTGAAGTGGAACGACTGAGGAACCTGCTGTTCTCCCAGGGTCTGCAGGAGCTGCTGGACAACGCTGGTATACACACACTGAATACACACACTGAATACACACAACATTAAAAACACGTTGTACTCACAGTATTGTAAGTCAGTTTCTGTTTCATGACCTTTTAAAGTTCATATCCCTTTAATGATGACACGTTTTCACGTCCACCTCTCTGAAGCAAACAAGCTCAGCAGTGTCAACAAGGTTTAGCCTGTTAGCTCCCATTAGCTGCTATAAGTTCCATTGAGGTTAACTAACATTTAACGATTAATAGTTGTTTGTTTTAAAATGTCAGAAAATTGTAAAAAACGTCAGTCAGTGTTTCCCAAAACCTGAGATGACGTCCTCAAATGTCTTGTTTTACTCACAACCCACTTTTTTCTTTGAAAAATTACTCAAACCAGTTAATCAATTATCTAAATAGTTGGAGATTAATTTAATAATCGATTGATAATCGATCAATCATTGCAGCTCTACTCCCATTAGCTCGAGCAACAACAGTGCTGTGAACACAGAGCTGTTGAATCATATATTTTTGGGTGTGTGTGGTTATTTAAACATGGTATGTGTGGCATGTGTATGTGCCGTATGTTCACAGGGTATTTACAGACAACAGCAACTGTGTGTGTGTGTGTGTGTGTGTGTGTGTGTGTGTGTGTGTGTGTGTGTGTGTGTGTGTGTGTGTGTGTGTGTGTGTGTGTGTAAGCAGATATTTACAAGCTGTTCTTTACATAAGCAGGATAGCAAAGATTCCAACTTGTTAAAAGATGAAACCCGACTCTGTGTCTCTCTGTGTCTCTTAAAGTCAACAACAACAATGGCCTCGGTGGTGTCGCAGGTTTGTCCCCCTCCCCACTGCAGCTGACACTCACAGCCAATGGGGTCGCACCACAGAATGGCTCCGCCCCTGCAGGTGAGTCTGACGGATGCTTAATTCTTGGAAGTTAGTTTTAGAATATTCGCTTTGTTTCTGAATGCATTTTGTTCCTCTGCAGGTGTCGAGCCGGCGTCTGCAGGCGACCTACCCGCCGACTCTGACAACCTGATAGAGGATGGAGAGGAGGGTTTGGACGCCGACACCACAGAGACCATCAGTAAAGAGGAGGCGGCGGAGAGACTGCTGGTAGGATCAGAGCGTGATGGTCCTGATGATCCTGTGAGTCTGTGTCAGGTCACACTGATGAGGTCTCTGCGTTTGTTTGTTTGCTGCAGGAGACGGAGAAGATCATCGCAGAGCTGAACGAGACGTGGGAGGAGAAACTCAGAAAGACAGAATCTATTCGGCTGGAGAGGTGACATCACTACGACAAAGATTCATTTAATCTAACTTAAAAATCAGAGTGAAGAAAAACATTTTATACTGTTTAAAATATGACGAGTGGACTTTAAAACCTCAGAAGTAGTAGTGTTGAAGAAATGTGATAGACTCTCACTCTCTCTCTCCGTTTGTGTCTGTGTCTCTCGCCCAGAGAGTCCCTGCTGGCAGAGATGGGCGTGTCCATTAAAGAAGATGGAGGAACGCTGGGTGTCTTCTCCCCTAAAGGAGTGAGTTCACACGCCTCTCACTCATCTACTGTTATCATTCACATAGTTTTTGTCGGATCAAATGTCGGCTTGTGAGTTGAATGATGAAATCAGATCAGGGTGCGTTCAGGTCACCTCAGGTCACAGGTGAAAGCAGGGCCTGTAATGAAGCTAAACAAGTTAAACACATGGATGTAAATGGCTGTAAGGTTCATATAGATTCTATACTGCAGCACATGATGGTGTGATCTGTTGTGTAACATCTCCAACACTGCTCGTGTTGTTTTACAGTTAATCCCAGGGATGAGGTTTGTTTTCCAGCTTTAGACTGATGAAGCTTTTTGTCATGAACTGATCCAGTGAGCAGGATGTGAGTGTCGAGGCTCAGACACAAACTGACTGTCAGGTTCATTAAAGGAAAACTACAGTGATTTGCATTAAATATCTGGTCTTCATGCTGAATTTAACTGAATATAGGCTGAAAAGGTTTTTGCAAATCATTGAATTCATTCATGATTAATGTTCAGATTGAAATGAAGTTTTTAAACTGTGTTGCAGACGCCTCACCTGGTCAACCTGAACGAAGACCCTCTGATGTCAGAGTGTCTCCTGTACTACATCAAGGAGGGATTCACCAGGTCAGAATCTGTGCAACATAACCGATCAATCGACTGATTGTTCTCCCCGTTAATCGATCACTTGTTTGTCTGTGAAACTGTAACAGACGATGAGCTGCTGTTTGTCCGTCTGTGTTTCAGGGTTGGACAGCAGGATGTGGACATTAAACTGTCCGGTCACTTCATCAAGGAGATTCACTGTGTGTTTGTCAGTGACACCAACGACCAGGGAGAAGGTGAGACACCCGTCTGTCTGTCTGTCTGTCTGTCTGTCTGTCTGTCTGTCTGATCTTTTGATTCTTCAATTCTCTAGTACAAAACAAAACTCCAGCGATTAACCACAAACTAAAAACCTTCAGTCAGAAGTCAAGTCAAATTTTATTTATATGGTCAAAAATCACAGTTTGCCTCAGAGAGCTCTACAGTCTGTACGTTTGGTTTGGACAGTATGTCATATTTTTCCAACTGGCCACCATCGGCTCATTGACCAGTGATAAATTCGTCCCCTTCTTCCACCTCCTCCCGTCCTCCCGAGTCTCTGCAGGGACATCTGTCCAAGAGACGAGTTCACAACGTGGAATAAATCAAAAACAGAAAACACTGAAAATTATATTAAACTAAGTTGGTGTCATGTAGCACATTTATGTTGGTTACTGGTGTATAATAAATGTATTTACTGTAAATATTTGAAAACAGTGTCATGCAGAAACCCACTGGTGCAACCATCACTCAGGGTCGACACGTGTCTGGAAAGTTCTTCTTTGGATTCAGTCCTGCCAACAGTCAGCAACAGCAACAGCTGCCAGATTGTCTGTGAATCCACGCATTACATTCACTTTCAACTTATTAGACACGGCAACCCACAACCTGATCAAAAGATCGCAGCGGGACAGTGTTCCACCTAAAGAAATCTAGCATTAAATACAAAAAAAGACCTTAGAGGTTCTTGTATTTAGCCTCGTGCGCTCCGTCATCTAAAAATGAAATGAAGCATACAGATTTGCTGATCTCTGCAGTCCCATTGGCTGCCGTTCCCTCCTATAGGCATTCCTACCTCAAATATGGGGCTGGTCACATATTTGTGGTTGGGATCGGGACGGCTGACAAACTCGGTCCAACCACAACCAGCTATCAGGAGAAAACGATGAATGAATGAATGAATGTGTTCAGCGCTGAAACAGAATCACTGTTTTATGTCATTTCAGATAATGTTGCAAATCTCATGTTCTTTATTTTTTTTTCCAACCAGTCAGATTTAATGATTAAAAAAAAGTCTTGTGTTAGGGTTGATATTAAATTTAGTTTGTCTTTACAGAATAAATGTGGCCTGGACTTAAAATTCTACTGGATCTAATTAATTAATTCAAGTTTCTGTGTGCTGACTTAGAATATTTCTTGAAATTTATAATTACAAAACAAAAGAAGCCCCGGTCAGTTTCAGGAGTCAGTTTTAAATGTTCTCATATTTAGATCAGACAAACAATCAGCTGATTTCTGAGACAGGACCAGGACAGACAGATGAAATAGTCCCAGTCCTCCTGCTGCTGTCTTCCTGTGGATCAGTGTGTTTAGAGCGCCATCTGGTGGTCAGACTGACGCAGCTGCAGCTCAGACACCTGAACTGAACCCGGCTTCGATTCTTAAAAACATTTTACCTGAAGACGCTGTTAGAAATGATTTCTGAGTGAGTCAGGAGTCATTGTCATGTTCTTAAAGTAAAACAAGTGATAATGTTTGAATTAAAATAAAGGAAACTAAGCTGACATGTATTTAATTGTTCTCTTGCTGAATAAATGGATCTTAGATTATCTGATATATTCATCCAGCTAATCTTAAAGTAATCAAACTTTACTGAAGGGAAATATAAAAGATTGAGACAGTATTAACAAAAGGGAATATAAAAAAAAAATCACAGATCTCAACGCTACAATGTATGTAAGTATTTACAACACAAAGCTCGGGACTTTTTTCTGTGTTTCAGTAAAATGACAGCTGCTCCCGGACAATATGGAGTCTAGACGGTTAAATACTGAGGTCAACAAGTACAAGTACATTTACTGTTACACGTCTTCCTCAATGTAGGCGAGTGTTTCTGTGACGTTTACATGAGAAGTTATTAAAATACAGTTATATAAGATCAGGTGGAAAAAACAGCTGCTGCAGACAGGTGTGTGTGTGTGTGTGTGTGTGTGTGTGTGTGTGTGTGTGTGTGTGTGTGTGTGTGTGTGTGTGTGTGTGTGTGTGTGTGTGTTCAGTGAGTGACTCTCTCTCTTTTTCTCTCTCTGTAAAAGCTGCCAGGAAATCTGTCAGGTATCGTTTTAACAGTCAGTGTTCCTCCTCGTTACCATGGTGATGTCACCTTCATCATATTCACACCCATGTTTCCTGTGCCCCCCAGCCCCGCCCCCTTATATCCTCCCCTTCTGTGTGTGTGTGTGTGTGTGTGTGTGTGTGTGTGTGTGTGTGTGTGTGTGTGTGTGTGTCTGTGTGTGTCTGACTGTAAATCCATCTGTTCTGTCCTGTCGTTACACGTTCTGAGTGTACAGATGTGATCCAGCTGTTTGCTCTCTCTCTCTCTCTGCAGTGGTCGTCACTCTGGAGCCGTTAATCGGAGCGGAGACGTACGTTAACGGGAAGCAGATCACCGAAGCTGTCGTCCTCAAACAAGGTGCCAACACTCAGGAACAACCTGCTGTTAACTCAGCGGTTCTGCGTGTCTCTGAACGGCTTTTAAAGAAATGAACTCAGTTCCTTCAGAATAAAGCCTTAGAACGTCTTAAATATAATGAAAATATGTTAAATCTTGTCTCTTGGCTGCCGAATACGAAAAAATTCAAGGTCCAGGAATCAGGTGGAAAAAAATGAGGCTTTTTTTTTTTAAATAAATTCTGCATTTTAATAATAAATTTGAAATACCATCAAATTGGCATTATTTCCATTCTCAGTATTTCAACTTTATCCTTCACATTTCTACTTTTTTCTCTTCTCGACATTTTGACTTACCTCTCTGTGTTTTGACTTAATTCTTTTCTGAGCATTTTGAGTTTATTCTCAACATTTCCACTGTATTTTCAACACTTCAACTTTATGTTCAATAATTCGACTTTATTCTCAACAGTTGAATTTTATCCTCCCCCTGGTCTGTCTGCTGTTGCTAGGTAACCGCATCGTGATGGGGAAGAACCACGTGTTTCGGTTCAACCACCCGGAGCAGGCGAGGCTGGAGAGGGAGCGCAGCATCCCGGCCGAACAGCAGGCGGAGCCAGAGGACTGGAACTACGCTCAGAGGGAACTGCTGGAGAAACAAGGCATCGACATCAAACTGGAGATGGAGAAGAGGTCGGAAACGATTAATCATCAATCAATTAATCAACAATAATCTAAAAACTAAAAAAAATAAAATCCAGCTGCTCCACTGTGATGATTTTAATTTTTTCATATGATAAGAAACTGAGTTTCAGACTGTTCAAATAACAAGAACACCAGATTGTCATGTTTCCTGCATGACTGACGGACTGATTGATTGATAGATGTATAGATTAACTGATCGATTGGCTGGTGTGTGTTACAGACTACAGGACATGGAGATTCAATACCGTAAAGAAAAGGAGGAAGCTGATCTGCTGCTGGAGCAGCACAGACTGGTAAGTTTGATTTATAGCAGCTCATCTGGGAGCAAACAGTTAATTTATAATCAATAATCAATCAATGGTTTTGTGTGTTCAGTATGCAGACAGTGACAGCGGTGACGACTCAGATAAACGCTCCTGTGAGGAGAGCTGGAGGCTGATCTCCTCCCTGAGAGAGAAACTACCTGCCAACAAGGTGCACACACCTGTCTGTCTGTCTGTCTGTCTGTCTGACTGACTGACTGACTGACTGTCTGTCTGTCTGTCTGACTGACTGACTGACTGACTGTCTGTCTGTCTGTCTCTCTCTCTCTCTGTGTCTCTGTGTCTCTGATCCAGATCAGTGGTTTTCAAACTTCTTGTCCTCGTCCTGCTGTTTTTTGACTCTTATCTATTTTCAACATTCTTTCTTTGATCTCAAAGTTTCAACTTTATTCTTGACATTTTGACTTTTGTCTCATAATTTCAACTTCATCTGACTTCCATTAAAATGGCGTCACCAGCGTTTGTATCCAGGATATTCTGGCTTCATTTTTATACAGTGGGAGGAAGAGGAGATGCATCGTCCATCTTAATTTACAATCTATAGTCCAGATCAGGGTTTGATCAGTGTGACACTGTGAGGCCCCCCTTCAGACCTGCCTGTCCATCTCACTTCTCGTCTGTCTCACCTGTCTGTCCTTCTCTGTCTCACCTGTCTCCAGGTGCAGTCCATAGTGAAGCGCTGTGGTCTCCCCAGCAGTGGGAAGAGGAGGGAGCCTCTCCGAGTCTATCAGATCCCGCAGAGGAGGAGGATCAGCAAAGACCCCAAACGGGTCACCATGGAAGACCTCCGCATGCAGGCCGTCAAAGAGATCTGCTACGAGGTCAACACACACAACACACGCAGTGTCCGGCGTCCATTTTTTAAAGGAATATTTCAGTATGTTCTTAACGTGTTCCTCTGTGTGTGGCGCCCCCCTCAGGTGGCTCTGGGAGACTTCCGTCACTCCCGCCAGGAGATCGAAGCGCTGTCCATCGTCAAGATGAAGGAACTCTGCCGCATGTACGCCAAGAAAGACTCCAGCGAGAGGGAGAGCTGGAGGGCCGTGGCCCAGGACGTCTGCGACACCGTGGGCATCGGAGAGGAGAGGAGCCCCCCCACAGAGGAGGGAGGAGGAGGAGGGGGAGGCGGAGGCGGAGGTGGAGGGGGAGGTGGAGGAGGTGAAACGGGAGGAGGAGGAGAGAAAAAAAAGGTGTATGACCTGAAGGCTCACATCGATAAACTGACCGATATTTTAGAGGTGAGTTCTTTGATTATAGGTAAAACTGTGATGTTATTAAAGGAACATTCTGCTCAATCAGTCAGGAGGGGAGACGTTTACACCATGTTTTTAGCCTAAATCTTCACTGTAGATCCATAGCTTGTAGCTGTTAGCAGTCTGTGTAGCTAAAGACATTGATTGATTGATCAGTGCACTTCATATTAATGGTTAGTCTGTTAACCTAAGTTAGCAGTTAGTCTGTTTAGCTACAAGGCTACTTGAATGTCAGATAGCATCCAGAGCACACTCAAAAATGATCTGTCATATTTCAAATCTTTGTTTAATAGTATATCAAGAAAATTTTATTTGATCAATCAAATTCTTAAGGACTGATTAATTGATCATTGATTAATGGTTGTCATACTTATATTGGACATTTGATTAACTCGATTTGAGATAAAATAAACGTCTCCATCTCTTCCAGGAAGTGAAGTTGCAGAACAACATGAAGGACGAGGAGATCAAAGCTCTGAGAGACAGAATGATCAAGATGGAGAGCATCATACCTGTCCAGGTACGTCCACACGTCACGTCTTGCTCCATCAGCTGGTTGTCACAGTCCCACTAACGTCCCTTTGTGTCCTGATTCTCTTGTTTCCAGGACGACGACGTGAACGGCAAAGACAGCGAGTCACCTCAGAGAGATGGGGACGATGGCAGCAGAGAGAGCCCCCTCCCGCCGGACCTCCGAGTTAAACGGCTGATGGACGAGGACCCGGCGTTCAGAAGAGGACGCCTCCGCTGGCTCAAACAGGAACAGCAGCGAATCCTGAACCTGCAGCAGCAGAATATCGCCAAGAAACTGCGAGGACAGACTCAAAACCAGGGTAAGTGGTGTCAGACGGGTTCATTGTGGGGGAGGGGGCGGGGCCTGTTGTTGACTCCTAACTCACTTTCCGTGTCTCCTCCCTGCAGGTCAGAACTCCCCCGTCGTCCCGGTTCATCTCCCTGGGACCGGCCGCTTCATCCCTCCCCAGGAGTGCAAGCTCAAGTTCCCCTTCAAGAGTAACCCCGCCCATCGGTTGTCATGGGGACCAGCGAGCGCCGCCCTGCAGGCTCTGGGTTTGGGGGAGGGAGGAGGAGATGGGGGAGAGCAGAATGAGGAGGGAGGAGGAGGAGGAGGAGGAGGAGGAGGAGGAGGAGAGGGTAAAGGTTCTCCTTCGCCGCCTCCGCCTCCTCAGGGTCAGTCCCCTGCTCTCTTGCCCCTCCCCTTCCAGCCTCCGCCCCCTCGCATGCGCACCCCTAGCCCCCATCGTGCCTGGCAACAGCGTAACCAAGGCAACCAGGGCGGCTTCTACTACCACCAACAGGGCAACAACCAAAACCACCAGCGCCGCTACCGCCGCAACTCTCTGGACAGCTCCACCCACGGCAACAGCAACTATGACGGCAACCAGCAACAAAGCGGTGGCGGCGGTCACCAGGGGCGACCAAGACAGAGGAGGGGTGTGTCACCCGGGCCAGGAGGGGATAGAGGAGGGGGAAGAGGAGGAGGAGGAGGGGGTAGGGACAGAGACGGAGGCTTCCATTATAATCAACACCATCACCATCAGTGCCATCACCACCCCTACTACAACCCCCACAATGCACCATTCCAGCCAGGACCTCACCCCAATTACCACAGCTTGCCACGCTCGGGAGCCCCGCCCCCTCCTGCCGACATGCTACTGGGGGCAGGGCCATTGCCGCAGGGTGGGTGGGGCTTCACAACCCCGCCCAGGATGAGACGGCAGTTCAGCGCACCGGACCTCAAAAACAACAAGGAGACCCCCATCTGACCTCTGACCCCAGGGAGGTCTCTGATTGGCTGCGGGACACAGGGCAGTCCCGATGCTGTAGAGAATAGGCCGTGTGTGTGTGTGTGTGTGTGTGTGTGTGTGTGTGTGTGTGTGTGTGTGTGTGTGTGTGTGTGTGTGTGGGCGCGCGCGCGTGTCAGCACCTTTAGAATACTGAATCAGCCCGTCACACACCAACTAACATCACACACGTCCTGTATCTTCAATCCTGCTGTGTGTGTGTGTGTGTGTGTGTGTGTGTAGCTTGCTCCTAGCCTTTACGTTCGCTGTTGCCATAGCGACACTGTTTTAGGAAAAATGGATTCTTGTATTTTTTATTTCTTGCTGTTCATCAGACTGTCAAACAGGATAGAAGTTTTTTTTTACATTATGATTTAGTTTTATTGATTTTATCGATCACTGATATTGATCGCTGATGCTCTGGTCTTGATCAGTCGTTTATAACGAGGTGCCTTAAAGCTGAAGCGTTAGCTCCTGGGGCTAGTTACTGTTAGCAGAAGTCTCCTGGTGGAGCTGTTTTTTTACTTAAAGATGAAGTACGTTGGGCAGGGCGGGTGTTTGTACTTAAATGGACTTGAGTTTTAGCCACTGTTAGCCCAGGAGGCTAACTAGCCTGGTTTAGCCTGAGAGGTCTGTGTTAGCTTGGGCTAGTCAGTTAGCCTGAGCAGGGAGCAATGAGTGGCTATATAGCTTTTTTAGGCTAATACGTTATGTGGTAAAGTGCCACACAAGCCCAAGTTTTGCACAGGTGAAAGTATTAGCCTAGCATAGCCTAGCCTAGCCAGGGCAGCATTCATGTTGCATTGGAATTACAGTTTCTACGACTTCAGTAACAGTTTAAAGTGTTTAACATGCTGATCTCAGGTTAACCAGTGTTACAGTGTAAAAATAAACTTATTAGTGCTCTCTGGTGGACAAACAAACAAACAAACAAACACACTAATCTTCTCTGTCGATTAATGAAATTAAAGGTTGCAGCTCTTGAACAAAACCAAACCAACAATGTGATTATCACGCACCAGTAAAAGACATAATTTTCAAGTTTATTACATTATAATATAAGTTATCCCATTTTAACAATATAAGTTATGACATAATGTTAAAAAATGGTTTCACAGTCTGAAAAATAAACTTTAAATGACCTCAAACACGTCTGTGGTATTTCAGTTCTGACATTTCTTTTTTCACATCAATATTACGGATTACGGAGCTGTAATATTGGAAAACAAAGGGACTGTACATATAATTCACAAAAAGAAGATTGTGGTTATAACATTCAAATGAAATAAAACTGAACATTTTCTAGTGGTCAGCTGTCAGGAACATTTTCTTCAACACTTGAAGCTCGTAGTTGTCGTTTGTCCCATGTGACCTGAATGCTGCGTCGCTGAGTGCTACAAACCAAAGAAAGCTGCTCTGTGGCGCCTCCTGCAGGAGCGCAGAGAGCAGACAGACACACTGCTGTACAGAGAGACAGACAGATGGTTGTTTTAGCGGAGGATGAGGAGGTGTTGTGCTCGTAGATGTTGAGGCATGTTGAATCTTTTTAAAGCGTTGTGTGTGTATATTTGAAGTGTATACAGACTTATTTTGATGTTTTTATGAAGATGAATCTATTTTAAAAAAAACGGGCTGCGACGTAAAGAAACGTGCTCACCTTCACGGTCTCTGGCAATCATGGGAAATGTAGTAAGTGACATCTGACGTGAAGCCTGATGGGAGATGTAGGACATATTTAACTGACATGGGAGATGTAGGAAACGAGAAAAGACGATGGATTGTGGTATATGTAGGGCCGCGTGCGCAAGGAACTCTGGGAAATGTAGTATGAGACTGAAGAGCTGGATGAGAGGAGAAGGAAGAGTGAGACACTTGAAGAAAAGAAACCTGAGATACAATAAGCTTTGTGTTTGTAACAGACACTACAACATGTTAAGTGTGATTTGAAAGGATCTGACGATATTTTAGTTTTTATTTTGTTCACATGAGCTGTGACAAGAAGGGACAGGAAAGACGCTGCTGCCTTCCTGAGACGTCAACAAGTTGGAAATTGTGGCTTTTTGCTGATGTTTCTATGTTTTCTGTGTCTAGAGCTTTAACATTAATGACGAGTTGTTTAAAGTTTAAACCTGCAAACAATATTTTCATTATTGATGAATCATTTGGTCGAGATGAAAGGAACAAAACAAGTTTATAAATGACTGAACTGATTAATCGATCAGAATAGTTGCTGATTAATATTCTGTCACGTGGGGAGTTTTTTTTTTTTCATTGTTGTGTTCACTGCACCTCTGAAACGTAGGAGTCAGCCATCCAGCCACAAATTTCCAACTTCCCACGTCAAGTGAACGCAGCCTCGACGAGTTTATCTGCCCTGAATGATGACATGTTTACTGTCGGGAGGAGCTGGGAGTTGGCAGCACTGCCTTAAACCCCGCCCACACCAGAGCAAGGCATTGCGGGAGATGACGAGTGGAGCGCCTTTGCGCTCTGTGACTTGAGGACCTTTTTTTTGCTGAAGGTCAGAAAAACCAGCCAATAGGAGCACCCCTTCCTCCAGCACAGCAGGAGGGGAGTCGCCGCAATGACGATGATGACAAAAAAAACACAAGAATTGATTGTGATTGGCCAGAGAAGCATGACATCAGCAGAATTTTATTTCTGCCTTGTTTTGCTCTGCTGTCTCTGGGATTGACCAATCATGGGACAATCTTGATAACTTACTGCCACCACCGGGCTTGATGGGAAATGATGTTTCTTTTTTGTTTATGGGATTTTTTTTTTTCTTTTTTAAAAACCTTTTTTATGTCCAGCTTGGGCTTCTGATTGGCTGTTTTTTTTTTCTTTTCTTGATGTATTCATTTGCTTCTTGTCCTGAATATTTTAACCCCGCCTACATGTTCAACCTTTGCTTTGTGATGTCATCGCGTCATCATTGCTATTATTAATATAATTATTATAAAGTTCTAAGTGTCATTAATATTGGGTTCTTTTGGATGCTGCTAAAGGGAGCTTCTTCGCCCTCATGCAACCGTCTGAGTGCGTTTATCTGTGTGTGTTTGAGTGTGTTGGATGTCTGCGTGTGTGAGAGAGAGAGAGCGAGCGCATGTGTGTAGTTTGTGTGTGTGTGTGTTTCTGGGTTAATTTAGAATCATAATCTAAAGTTTGTTTTACTTTATAAAGCTGATTTATCATTTTTCTTCTAATCGTCTGTTTTAGTTTTTTGTTTTGGAGGTTTGAGGAGGAGGAGGAGGGGCCGGGGGGGTGGCATTGCTATGGCAACCCAACTTGGCAGAATTCCAGAACATTCTAGAACTCTCACTGACTGGCCCCGCCCATTCCCTGCACCTCTGCTCCAATCACAACCTCAGAATCTGTGACGTCACAGCATGATGTCACTTCAGGACTCTGGAACATGGACATGGACATGATGACATCATGGTGGCCCTCCTCCTATTGGCTCAGAGCCCCTCACTTGTTTTTCTGTCTGTGTTGGGTTGTTGTGTCTGTTGTTGTTTGTGTTGTATCAGGAACCAATCTCAGGCTCTACCTGCAGACAACATGATGGCAATAAACTGTCGATGAGACTGAAAACTCAACACGACTCTCCTCCTGCTTTACCGTCTCTCTCCAGAAAGTTCTGAATGCTACATCATATTCACTTTAACAGCAGGACAACATGCTACAGATACAGGAGAATTTTCACACACAGGATAACTAAAAAAAAACACTGCAAATTTAAATCATTTGTCACAGACTTGTCCGCTTGAGATTCTTCCAGTCAAGCAGTTTTTTCCCCTTTTGTTAACATGATAGTAACAAGATAAAACAGATAAAAGCTAATAAAAACACACAGTGAGAATGTTTCAATGAAAAATTACAAATTAGAGAGACAGAGTCATAAATATAGTTTTATATTAGCTGTCACACTTGTGACAACGTGTCCGTTGACTGATGAGAAGATAAACGAGTGGTTGGTAAACAAGTTTCAGTTCTTAGTTTTTATCTTCATCATTGTCCACAGATCAATGCAGCAGCATGACAGGCTGTAAACTTTACAAACCGAGTCTCTAAATCACCACAAACCACAAAACTAACAGTGATGGAAGCAGAGAAGAGTGATAGAAACGGAGCGCAGCTGACGCGCCGTCAGACGCTTCATCAGAGCGCACCGCAGAGCGCAGGTCAGCTGACCACTGTTTCTGTCTCTGACAGACTCAGATTGTTCTTGTTAGTGTCTGACAACATTATAGAAAGGATCACTACAGTCAGAGAGATTTTTATAAACAGGAAGAGACGTTTGGTTTAAACAGAAACAGCTGATTTTTATTGATCTCAACAAACATCAGAATCCTTTTGGAAAACATCTTTTTCTACAGGTGCTGACTGACTTTTGCTTAAAGTTGAGATTAGTTCAAATGTAACACATTTGGCACGTGTGATGCTTTTTGTCCCACAAAACTTACATTTAATGGACAAACAGAAAGCTGACTCAGCAGCAGATGTCACACACAGGAAACTTGAAAGTCAGTTGACATTGAGCCTCATGAGCGAGACGACAGCATCTACTTTATCTTTTTGTGTCCAGAAGCAGCAGGAAGCCTCGAACATTCAAATCAAAAAATGAGCTACAAACACAATGAGGAAGCTGGTGAGAAGACAAAACTAAAAAGAGGAACACATGCTGAGAGTGACAAAGGAGCTGCAGCCTGATATCAACAGAGCAACGACTGAACACAGAGTGAGATCACACTTCCTGTTTCAGCAGCTGTCAATCAAACCACACTGACACACGCACACTTACATGTTATAGTTTCTTAGTTTTTCCTGTCTGACTAAGACACACATACAGTCTGAGAAGCTGAGGATGTTTTTCAGAATGCAGCTCTTCTTCATCCTCCTCTTCCTCCTGTCCCATGTTGCCATGGTTAGAGCGGTGGCAGGTTGCCACAGCGACAGGGACAAGGACCACCGGCCGAGGGAGAACTGCACGGCGGCCGGATTCAGTGACATCCCAGCAGGCATCGAACTCTCGACCCAGGTAAGAGCACGAAACAGCATCAGCTGCTGGACGGAGACGCAGATTAACATCAAGCTCAACATGGAGTCAGATTAGATGTGCAGACGTTTGCTTTTTAAAAAACATTCAGGGATGAATCTGACAACTGCAAATAACCCCAGTCTGTCCTTTAAGTCCTGAACGAAAAAAAATTACAGGAAGGTTTATTTTTTTGTTTTCAGAAATAATATTTGGAGTTCTATCAGGATATCTGTGCACTTTTTAAAATAGTTTAAGACACTAACAAAGAAAAGGCTTAAATTAATAAGAATAATATGGATATTTTTTTATTTATATTATCTCTACACAAAATATGCAAAAAAGAAAACAAAAAATATCTAAATACTCAAAATGTTTAATGTTTTGTGGTGATAAAAGCACCAAAACATACTTTTAAAAAACTCAACAGTAATGTCACTTTCATGATATTTTTTGTCTGCTGTCCCAACGTACATAAATAACACCAGGAGCGTCAAAGCCGCCTCAAACTATCGTCCTTATTGAAGCATATGAAGCGAACTACATGACATCATGTTGTGATGACATTCATCTATCAAATCTTATTCATGTAGCTACAAATTTCCATGTATTTTTGAGGTTTTCATACTTCAGGAACAGGACATGGAAGTTCTGGTTGTGTCAGGGGTGAAGTCGACCCTGATTGGATGGAGTGTTTGACTGACGGGAGGAGACCGCAGCGGAGACACATGCTTCCTGTTTGAGACTGACAAGATGACAGTTTGACAGGAAACCCTGACAGCTCTAATTCTTTTACTGTCTCTGTTTTTAGGTTCTGTTGTTTCCCAACAACCTGTTCTCCAGTCTCTCCTGGTCCTCCTTCCAGATCTTTACGAACATCTATGAGATCGACTTCACAGGCAACAAGGTGTCTGTCTGAACCACGTTTATAAAAACTAATCACAAATACTGAATGAATTCAGTTCAAGTCAGTAGATATCATATTATTATATTGTTATGTTTAAATATTAACTTAAAAGGCTTCATGACTTTCTGTGTATCCAGGTTCCAACGGTGACCTCTACAGGTTCTCCGATCCTTCCTACCCTCAGGGTTCTCCGGCTGGGCTCAAACCGTCTTACATCCCTCTCTGACAGCTCCTTCTCCGCCTGTCCAGGTCTAACTGAACTCTACCTGGAAAACAACGCCATGGACTCTCTGAGCGACCACACCTTCTCTGGACTCAGCAAGCTGGAGGTCAGTGTGTTAGCTTGTTGTGACTGTAGCCTGTTAGCGAAGACAGTTAGGATGCACATCATGGAGGTAGCATGTTAGGAAGTTAGGAAACACACTATGAAAGGAGGGGAGTCGATTTCAGTGCTTGAATCAAAAAGGTACCAAGTTAGCTGAAGTTTTAGTTTTCTTAACAAGGAATGCTTGACTCCTCAGTGGTCCATCTTTTGACCAGCTGTCCTGCCCTCTAGATCCTGGATTTGTCGTCCAATCATATCAAGGTACTTCCCAAGCTCATGCTCCACCCACTTCCTGCCATAGAGACCCTCCTCCTGGAGAACAACAAGGTGGGAGAACACACACCACAGAGCTTTAAAGTATTTGAGCACAAAATCAGACAAATAAAGGTGGTTTAAAGAGCATGCACGCTTACCGGTGCTACAAGTCCTCAGCAGACAATCATTTCCTTGTCTGCAAAGGTTTTCAGGACATTTCCTTTTCACTTCAGATCACGGTGATGCCAGATGATTGGTTCAGCCAGAAGGAGGAGGTGCCGTATCTCTACCTGTCAGCCAATCCATGGGCCTGCTCCTGTTCACTTGATTACTTGCGCAGGTATCTTGAGGACTACGAATACAACGTCTATGTCCGAGATGGCCTGAATATCAAGAGTGATGGAGAGAGTGTGGTGAGTCAAAGCTATGGCGCATGTTCTGCTGCGACAGCACAGACTGTACTTTGGTTGACTTCATGTTACGTGCTGTCTGATGTTGTTTGTTTGTTAACCAGTGTGTACAGTGCTGTGGAAATTAATGTCTCCTTGGGGACAATAAAGTCAAATTCAAAGAATACTACGAACTAAAAAGAATTAACAGAATACAAGGAGAACATGAACGTACCCAAACTACGAACCCAAATCTGTGTGAAGCCTTAAGTCCTCATATTGACGATGTTGAGTTTTGGTTTCTGGTGATGTCACCATCTGTTACCTACAGAGTGACATTACAAGGCATCAAAGTCCAGCTAACAGCAGATGGACAGTTAAGTCCAAGTTAATGAGTTAAACTACCTTGGTGTCTTGTTAATGACTGAGCGTAAAATAAAGCTTGAGATTGACAGGTGGAGTGATGCCATTGCAGCAGGAGTGAGAGGACTATGGAGCGTGAGATGGGCCGGAGAATCACAGCAGCAGGAGTGTTGCATTGGCTTTACTGCACTGTTGTAATGAAAAGAGAGCAGAGCTCTCAATCTACCGGTCAGTATTCATTCCTACTCTCACCTGTGGTCATGAAGGATGGGTGATGACCAAAAGAACAAGCTCATGGATACAAGCAGCCAACATGGGTTTTCTCAGAAGTCTGGTTGGCATCTCCCTTAGAGATACAGTGAGAAGCTCAGTCATCTGTGAGGGACTCGCATCACGTAAGGATGCCACCTGGTTGCCTCCCTAGGAGGAATTATATCTCCACCGCAGCCCAGGAACACCTCAGGATCCCCCAAGGAAAGTTGGACGGATGGAGACTTTGGTAAACAGTAAGACCGGCTTCACACAGACTTTGGTTTGTGATTTGGTTACTCTTAAAATAGGACACTTGAGTGACCTTAAATGTCACCACAGTGAAAAAAGAAGTGTAGTTAAACCAACGGCAGCCTGAAAACTAATTAAATGGTTTGGAAAATGATCAGAAAATGTACTGAGACTTCTTTTTTTGGTTGTGATCTGTTCTCAGGTGTGTGACTCTCCACAGTGGCGTAAGTACACACCTGTGCTGCATCTGGAAGTATCTGATCTGTGCTCATCTGTGACGCCCGAGGGTCCAAGTGGAGACTTTTACCAGCCAATCACTACCAAGGCTCCTTACAAGATTCCAATTCCTACTACTGCTATCCCAGCCACTGTGATTTATTCTACTCCTCGTCCTCCCCCCACTACTACTACTACTACTACTACTACTCCTACTACAACTCCTGGTCCTCCTCCTACTACTACTACTCCTACTACAACTCCTGGTCCTCCTCCTACTACTACTACTCCTACTACAACTCCTGGTCCTCCTCCTACTACTACTACTCCTATTACAACTCCTGCTCCTCCTCCTCCTCCTGCTACTACACCTGTTCTTACTAGTACAACTCCTGTTTCTACTACTACTGACTTTTCTCTGACTTCAGCTGCTACACAAGCATTAATAAAAGAACTCCACACTGTGTACCACAGAGTAGTCACATGGTCCTGGCACCAGTCCTTCACCAGACTTATTGAATGGTCAGATTATTCAGGGTCAGTGGTGAAAAGTGAGGTGCCAGTGGTTGACTCACATACCTTGACTACTCGTCCCACTCTTCATACTGTCAGACCCTCAACTGAAAGTCCAGCGGACATGACGACTGGCGTGCCAAAAAGACCTGCTGAGACGACCAGATCTGTCCCCTCAACCGTAACATACACAACACCAAAACTCCAGGTAGTCACAACAACCACCACAATCCCTTCATGGGTTATTCACGACCCGGAGAGGCAGCGACGTGGTGCTGGAGGTGCAGGCGTGTTCTGTTTTTGGCTTTTCATTGGGTGCCTGCTGCTGTGTGTGGCGTCCGCAGTGTGCATATTGGCGACTCTGGTGAGGTTGGTCATCTGGTACAGGAGGGTGTACAAGCCCCTGAGTTTGGTGCTGTTGAGGAGGGGGGAAGGTGGTGAGGGAGTGAGGCTGTTAACGTACAGCGGGAGGGAAGAAAAGGAGGTGGGAGGAGGAGGAGGAGTGATGGCGCTGTATCGCTCTGTTCTCTTCATCAACACAGAGGGAGGAGAAGCCACGCAGAAAGAAGATGGTGGGAAGGAAGGTGAGGAGGGAGGAAGGAAAGAAAACGTCCTTGTCACTCTAGAACCAACAGGAGGAAAAGGAGGAGGAGCGATGAGAGAGGATGAGGGCGAAAGAGGAGAGAGGGAAGAGGGGGGAGTGTACAGGAAGACTTTGTTCCGTCTATTAAGCAAAGAGGAGGAGATAGACGGATGGAGGGATGTGATGGAGGAGTGTCGGGTCTCTGCAAGAGACGGAGGGAGGAGGGGAGGAGGGAAAGATGAAGGGATGGATAGGGAGAGGAGGGGAGGAGAAGTTTCCAAAAAGCGCTACAGTGTCATTCTGAGGGAGGAGAGGGAGGAGGCAGAGGGAGGGAAGGAGGAGCTGGACTGGGTGGTGGGTGGGTGGGAGGTGAAAAGAGGAGGAGGGGAGGAGGAGCCCAGGAGCAGCTGGGGGGAGTGGCTGGAGCACTACTTACCCAGCATGCCCTGGGGAGTGACCACGCCGCCTGAAGGTGATGCCACTCAGTGATCAGTTAGGACCAGGACTGGATGACAGTTCTTGTACTCCTGAACTTCACCGCAGCCTCTGACACTATAGATCACAGCATCCTGTTAAACAGACTGAGGTTCACCTGTTGAACACGAGGTTCTGCGTTTCTGTGAATAACCGTGTATCTTCATTTGCTTCTGTAAAGTACGGTGCGCCTCAGGGGTCATCATGAGACCCATTTTATCTTCCTTATATATGCTTCCACTTGGGCAAATTATCTAAAAATCACAGCAGCTCCTGTCATTTTTAGATTTTGATACACAGGTGCACCTCCCTGTTCGATCCACTGAACCCAGTATGCTGAATTCACCACATGAGTGTCTGTGTGAAGTAAAAGAAAAATGTGACAACAATTTCCTTCAGCTGTAAACAGATAAAACAGAGATCTTTATCATTGGGCCCCAAACAAATTCTACCATCTTCTGGTCCCCTTTTTGATCACACCGAGCCTGTTGCACAGAATCTAGTTGTCTGGTTCGATGGCAGTTCAAGTTTTGAGCAGCACACCGCAAAGTTTGTACAATAATTTTTAATCATCTCAGATATATCTCAAACATTCACTCCATTTTAACCTTTTAAGATACACAGAAACACCTTCATCTAACTACGCTTCCATTACTGCAGCAGCCTTTTTATCTCCCTGAACCAAATATTGATAATGTCCACTGCTTCCTACTTAACCGTTCAATACTGTGTTGTATTTTCTCCCAACCATTCATTAAATCAGATCATGTTTGTTTTGTTTGTTTTCCATGTTGCTTGTTGTTCTATATGAATGTAGGTCAAAAAGTTTTGGCAAATCCATGAATTCTGAGGGTTTTTTTATGTTTTACACAACATGCCAACTTTTTTGAATTGGTGTTTGTATAATTGACATTATTATCAACATTTGTAATAAGCAGAACTAAAAATCTCGCTTTAAGCAGAGTCTCTCTCAACAGTTTGACACTTCATATGTTTTGATCAGGACGGCAGTCATGTAATGTCTCCTTTGATCTGCGGTTTGTTTGTTTTTTTTACACTTAAACACAAAAAGTACATTATCTAAAGTTGTTTGAAGAATTCTTACATTAAAGTCTATGTGAAATACAGATGTGTCCTGTTGTTTGTGCAAAAATGTCCACAGGATGTTTTATTTACACGCTTCCCATTCATGGTAACCAGCAGTAAACCTCCAACTGCTCGAGGCGCCTGACTGTATGTATGTTTGCAGCCCCTTCGCTCTGACATCTCTCTCAACAGGGATTAATAAAGTATGCCTTCTTATTCTTCTTTATCAGGAGACAGACAAAGCAGGCAGGGAATCAAGTTGGACATGAATGCTGGAAAGTCTTGCATGGAAACAGAGAAGAATCTGACACCAAGTGAATGAACTGGTTTATAAATCAGGGTGATTTGCTGATGAGCTGCAGCTGTGGAGCCAGGTGAGTGGAGTAAGGTGATCAGGTAAGAGTGGCTGGCAGGTGGAAGAATTCAGACCGAAGATTTGGAGAAACAGAAACCCTGTTGAAAATCTTTTAAACATCAATGGTTAAAAAGTAAGTACTTTTACTTGTAATTGAGCAATGTTTTAGTAATTTAACAGTAATTGTACTTGAATACAGATTTTCATTCATTCTTTCCACCACTGTCTGGTTGTGATCTAAGCTACTTCATGCAAATCAGGGACATCCACTATGATTCACCTCTGGAAAACCTGAAAAACTTTTATAATAACTGCAATCAATCTAAAATGAGGAGAGATGAAGCAACTGCATAGCTTTTTCCTTGCCTAAAATATTTTGACAAACAGATTTTTGTAATATAAGGCAGCGCTTTTTAATGAGCGTCCATGTTTGACAGCTCATGAGTGAGCGGTTGTCCAATCAGGTGCAGCCAGAAATGTTTGTGCATTTTTAGGAGGGTGTAGCCTGTTGTTGCTATTTTCTTTAACAAAATGCCAAAACAGCTCAAAATCTTCAACAGTGAGAGGATGTGGAAACACAATATATCAGGGATTTTTTTAATTAAACATTAATTGCAACAACAACGAATTAATCACCCATATGTAACATGCAAGAACAAAGAACATCACGATTACTGAATAAAACAGAACTTAACAAAATCTGATTGAGACTAACGAATAATAAATTAATGGATTTTAACATTAAAAAAAGACAACTTGTATTATTTTTCACAAGACACATTAAAATAGTAATGTATTAAATATGTATAGAAGATTATTGATTACAGGGTACAATCTTGCAGTGTTGCATGATATACTGAAATTATTTTGATACCTTTTCATTAAAAAACAGTTCGGTATTAGAATTTCCCAATGTTTGATGCTTATTGCGGGTCAGTATTTGTGTATTTGCACAGAAACTGAAGGGAATTTTCACTTTGTGCAGCACAGAGAATTTGTCTGTGTTCAGTTCAGCCTCTGACTGAGCAGCGCAGTCGAGACTCAGCTTCTATCTGTTGTTTCTCTCCAGTTTCTCTTCTTTTCACTCTCCTGTCTGTATGCTCACAAAGTCCATCAAATCAGCAAAGAATCCAATGTGACTCGTTGCATTTATTCCCCCAGAAGCTCCACTCTGTCCCTGCTCTCTCCCTGTCTGTGGGCGAGCGGCAACACTGTCCTTCCACACTGAAAAGCGATACACGTAAAAGGTTTTTGGGGCTTTCATTTTAGTGCTTTTTAAAACATTTAATAACTTAACAGCTGCATAGGGATACTAGCACCAGCTACATATCACTTCTAAACTGTATTGTCACAGAATGACCAGTGAAAAAGGCACACTGTGGGGAACGTATCAGTACCCATGGTGAACATTGTGCCAGTGAATAAAAAAGTGACTGTGCAGCATCAGGAATGTTTTAGTGTAGATGTGCTGTTCGTAGTTTTCAAACTATTCAGAGAATACTACATTGCCGTTGTGCAGGGAAGCTCTATATGTCATATTTTAACATTTGACCAAATAAATATAACCATAGATTAGCAATTTGTCCTAATATGTATGAAATTAAAATTACATAGTTCAAATTTCATTGTAAATGTGTGGTTTTGCAGCAGCAAACTGTATGTTTAGGTCATTCTGTTTCTGATCTCTTAAGTGTCAAGTATCAAACTAGTATCATTTCAGACATCATTTTGGTATCAAGTATCATGATACTAAACTTGTTGTTGGTATCAAAGGAAAATTGTTGGTATTGTGACAAAACAACAATGTAGTACATAGAACAGTAATAGAAGAGAACATTTTGGAAAAAGTACAACACGAGTATGAATAGAACATGACAGATCAGGGACAATTATTTCTCTCTAGTGCCCTCCTGTGTTTATAAAGCTCATTACACATATAAGGAAACTATCACAGAGCTCCAAGTTCACAAATGAATCCTAGATTGTCTTTTTGTTACATAGTGATGCTGTGCATGCAGTGCATCATGGGACAAGCTTGGGGTACTTTGTACACCTGGCAACTTAAAAACTCAAAATACAAACCTCTGATCTCAAGATTTTTACCTTACACTGAATTTTTTTAACATATTGAAAGCAAGTGTTTTGGACATTATTTGAGTTGGAAGTAAAAGTGCCATTCATTTTTCTCCATAGACAATGTTACTTATAGCTTGAGCTCTTCTAAGACTTGGATCGCCATGAAACTCTCCTGGAGATTTAACAATTCTACATGGTGCGTTTATCTTTTTCTATCCCTGCTTATTTCTCAAGAATCTGATTATGATGCAGAAGTATCTGTCTGCATTTAATTTAATTTACAAAATCACTCATGAAACATGATGGTCCAAGGGCCTCATTTATGAAACGATCGGATCTGATCTTAAGTACGACTTAAGAAGAAGACCATGTATAAGTAGTTATTTATAAATCCCTACTTCAACTTGGCTTTTTCTGACTAAATCTTCATTTGTGCTGCATAGTCAAAGCAAAATTGCTGATTGTAAGGCAGATGCTGTCAATTTTAAGTTGATTTAAGATTTATAGATCACAGCTGCAGAAGTTACAAGATTTCCTCACAGAACCTGCGTAAGCAAGGTGTTTTTATGCTCAGTGTATTTTATGAATCAAATATAAGCACACCGTCAGACATTTTTTAAGGCAAAGTTCAAGTACAAATATAAGAATACTTTTATAAATGAGGCCCTGGTTTGGTATTTTGGTGTCTGGTTTAGATACACTTGTGGTTCTTCAACTGAGTTGTCCAGGTGAAGTTTGTCTTACATTTGTCACACCAGTATGGTTTGTGTCCTGTGTGGATATGCTCATGATCTGAGAGTTGTGATAATGTGTAGAAGCGTTTGTCACAATGTTGACACTGGTGTGGTTTGAGTCCAGCGTGGAAAAGCTTGTGCTTGTGATATGAAGAGGAACTACTGAAACTCTTCCCACATTGTGCACAGCTGTATGGTTTCTCTCCAGTGTGTACACGCTCGTGTCGTAAGCGAGTTTCTGGTTTTGAGAATGTTTTCTCACACAGTCTGCATTTGTAAGGTTTTTCTCCAGTGTGAATAAGTTCATGAAGCTTGTATGAACTGGAGGAACTTAAGACTTTCCCACATAGCTTACATGGGTAGATTTTTTCTTTAGTGTGGCTATTTCTGTGTTTGTTGAAATGACCTAGTTGAGAGAAACTCTTCCCACAATCCTCACAGCTGTATGGTTTCAGTCCAGTGTGAATCCGTTCATGTATCCTGCGGTATGACGAAGAAATGAATGCTTTTTCACAGTGCCTGCAATGGTACGGTTTCTCCCCAGTGTGAATGAGTTTGTGACTCCTGAGGTTGCACAAGTGAGAGAAAGCTTTCCCACAGTGCTCACAGCTGTATGGTTTCTCGCCGGTGTGAACTCGCTGATGAACTGTAAGATCTGCTGCCGTTTTGTATGTTTTCCCACACTGGTCACAGCCGTATGGTCTCTCCTCAAGATGAGTGTGCTGATGTCGTCTGAGGTAATCTACAGTGGTGAAAGCCTTCTCACACTGGTCACAGCTGTACGGTCTCTCTCCAGTGTGAAGTCTCAGATGAATCTTTAATCTATATGGTGTAGGGAATTCTCTGTCACAGTGTGGACAGCGGTGAGATGTGGGTTCTTTTGTGCCTCTCTGGTTCTATAGCAACACACAAAGAGAGAGAGAGAGAATAAGTGAAGTGCAGAGGTGGGTTGAGGATAAAAAGTTTTTTCTGGTTTCAACAGTGGCCCTGAGAACTCAACACAATGCACCTTAAAAATACATACATAAACAGACAAAATACAAGCAAAGTAAGAATGTTCATCAATTTGATTGAATACATGCACATAAGCATTTAGAAAACGCCCTGCAAATAGAGAAAATGGCAATAGAATTGTTCCCAGAGAACACTGAAAGGTGCTAACACAGCTTGTTGGACTTCGCAAGACCTTGCAGAGCTTTAGACAGATACTAACTTTGACTGTCCGGTACATTAGTGTTGACAGATGGCTTGCAGCCTGCACAGCAATCCAGTGAGCATAATTAGTCCAGAAATATCTCAAGGTATAGTCTGAGATAACATCAGCCTCAGTATAAAAAAAGTTGCACACATTATCACAATTTTTAAGGGTGAGGAGATTTCTTTAGTAATATGTTGCTTTTGTGTTTGTGTTGCCTGTTTGTAAAGTTCTGAAATCTAATTTCTTATTTACTAACTAGCAATATTTGTTCCCAGAGATATTTGTTTGTTCCCAGAATACTTCCTTCATTAAATTATCCCAGCAAATTAAGCCTTCTGAAAATGACAACAAATGGGAAACACTGTGGCTCCTCTATGTCAAGAAAATCCTGAAAATTTACAGGATTTAAAGAATCTGCAGTTTAACATCTGCCAAAATGAGAAACACTGCATTTTCCTTAAAATGATTATTTTAACTGTTAGTAGCAAATTTGTAATGAAAAAAATAAATTAATTATAAAATGTAATATGGTATATGGTATTCTTGCTAAGTGTACACATATGTGACATGGTGTGTATCAGAGTAAAGTTTTCCCCACTGATCTCTGGACAGTGACAGTTTTACATCAAATATCAGTGGGGTTACTGAGTAGTGGATCAGCTACTGAACTCAGGTCATCACTGTATAACACTGTTTAGGGCCCCTGTGGAAATGCACAGTCTGCAAGAAACGGCCCTGCCTGTCTTGCACGCTCTGCGCTCCTTCATGCTGTGAATTAAGGATTTATTTCAACCAAACCAAATCTACTGATTGTTGGCACAGTGAAAAAACATGAACTAAAAAAGTTTTTGGCAAGTTTTATTTAATTTCTGTGGAATTTAATTGAAGCTGGCGATGATGCCAAAGGAGTTTGGTGAGTTTGATGAGAGCAATAAATCAGCTGTTTCCGATTAACAAAACATATCTTAACCTTTAGAAAATGTCTCTAACTGTTAGAGTCCTTTCCATGATGTTGTCAGACTCTAACAAGAACAATCTGAGCCTGTTAGTGGCAAAAACAAGTGTCGTGTGCATCTCGCTGTGTGCTCTGAACTGACCGCTGCAGTGCGTTTCATCAGCTGCGCTCCGTTTCTATCACTCTTCTCTGCTTCCATCACTGTTAGTTTTGTGGTTTGCGGTGATTCAGAGACTCGGTTTGTAAAGTTTGCAGCCTGTCATGCTGCTGCATTGATCTGTGTACAATGACGCAGATTAAAAAAACAAGAGCTGAAACTTGTTTACCAACCAATCATTTCAGGGAAAAATCAGATTTCAATAAAAATGTGTAAAGATAAGACAAGGTGATGCAGAAATGGCAGTAAAAATAGTCAGGAAAATGTATTTATGCCCAAATTAAGTACTGTAATACATGTTCACACTGAATACCAAATAAAAAATCCTGCTGAAATCCCAGACGGTGCTCACAGGGTTCTAAGGCTGTCAGCTTTTCCTACAGAGAAGTAGGAGGGGGATCTAAGTTAAAACTATCACAGTATTAAAGTAATGTAACTTGATTACTCTCCATTACTTTTGGATTATCTCAACATAAAATATGGTTCAGTTGTTTGTAATGTAACGTTTTTAGGGCCGCAACTGATGATTATTTTCATCATTAATTAATCTGTCAATTTTTTTCTCAATTCATTGATTAGATTGATTGATTAGTTGTTTGGTGCATAAAATATCAGAAAATGGTGATCAAAGCCCAAGATGACGTCCTCAAATGTCTTGTTTTGTCCACAACTCAAAGAAATTCAGTTTACTTAATCCCATTTCATGTTGGTTGTTTGGTTTATTAGTTTGTCCAGCGGTTCTGTCCATTGTTTTGTGCAGTTTATTGATTAACTGATTGATTTAAGGACAAAAAAATGGCAACATTTCAACCCAAAGACTCAGTTTTTCACTAGAGGTCGTGATAATAAATTGTCAGGTGTGTGTGCACTGTGCATGGTAGGATATTGTTCTTTATTTTAAAATTGTAATCTAATCATCCACATTTTAACTTAATGTATCTGTAATCTGATTACATATTTTTTAAATATTTTTTATAACTTTTTATAACATTTTATAACCTTTTTTCTGTCCAGATCACATAATCCCGTTACATGTAATCTGTCACTCCCCACAGTGATCTGTCACTTTTGACATTACTAAGACACTTTATTTTGTTGTTTTGGTGCTACTGAACCAAACTCCATTCAAAAAACAGCTGTTGTATAATAAGAACATATATTTTTTACAGTAAACACTTTAGTCACTCCGTCACTAAAACGATTTTCTGATTCACTTTGATCTGCAGACTCAATCGGCGCACACGTCATTTTCTCAGTGACATCATTAGCTAACGTTTGATGAGGACTTTGACACAGACACACAAACTGACGGACCGTTTTTGCAGACACCCTGAGGGGGCGTGGCCGCGGGACGTGACGCGCGGCTGCTCTCGTCCATAGAGAAGTCGGGGGCGCGGCGGTATGCTAATTGCAAACAGCTGTCAGGCCCGTCAGGTCGGAATGACTCTGATTCACGAACACACTCACATACAATAAGATCAGAACGGTTCACAAACCACACGGTAATGTTGCTTATTAATTATCTCGTGCGCACAGTACGAACATTTCCACGCAGATATTAGTGATTGACGCCCAGAGTCTGCTAGTTTTCATTTTCGCCGTGCGCGCTCCCGTGAGCTGCCGCGCATGTAAAAAACAGTAATGTCGGCAGACAAGAACGAACACAGAGGACAAATCACACAAAGTCACCATTTCTGGAGCACTCATTCTTCTTCTTCTTCTTCTTCTTCTTCCTCTTCTTCTTCTTCTTCGTCGGTGTGCCGTCCTGGAGTCAGACAAAATGGTCTCTTCACAACAATGCAGGGGTCGCGTCGAGAAGGGAACCCCAGACTCGCAAAAGATCTCGCGAGAGTTGGTCATTTCAACCTGATTCCTGATCTTTCTTGAACCCAAAACAAAGATATTTTGTCTCTGAATCTACCTAAATCTTACTCACGACGTCATACAATGTACTTTACATTATAAAATGTGATTAGTTTATGCAACGAAGACACAACGAATTTAAATCTCGCGAGAGTTTCGCCAGGATGAGACCAAGCATCGACAATGCTTATGCTTTATGAGCCTATAGTACATTAATTGTCTAAGTAAATGGTTTAGGAAACCTAATTTAACATTTTAGATACGTGAAATTTCAAACATACGCAGTGGTGTGTTTGTTCGTAAATTTTCTGCTAAATCTATCCACGTAGCTGCAGCAACACCCCCCCAGGCCAAAGTGTGGATGGTTCAGTCCTACACAGCAGCTCACCAGTCTGTATCTGTTTATCTGGAAACAACTGAAGAAATCAGTGACAGAAACAGAGAGGCTGCAGAGGAGGGCTGAGAGGGAGAACACAAGGAAACCAACTAAAAAAGAAAAGAAAAAAGACAAAACAGATTTTTTTTTAAAGTGCTTTGTATTCATACATTATCAATGATTAATCAGTTGTTAGCAGTTGCAACTATCAGTTGAGGAAAACTGAAAATTTGTGATCTTAGTTTGGAGAGATGAGCAGAACAGAGAGGAAGCTTGGAGAAATTTAGACTAAAGATTTGGAGAAACAGAAACATCTGTCTGCTATTGATAATGTATCAAACATCAGCAGTTACAAAGTACAGCAATGCTTCAGTTTATTAAATTGGTTGTCATTACCAAGTAATATATTTGATATTTCTTAAAAATTAACCACGTTGAGTTCTTTATTTTAAATGTATTAAAAAATACAATTATTCACCATTTTATCACATGTATCTGTCCTATGATTACATCTTCTTCTGTAACTGTAATGCAATACATTTATTTATTTATTTTGTATAATAATTACAAGATCCCATCACATGTAATTTGTTACTCCCCAAACTTGCTGAGTAAAAAATAGTCAAACACATCAGATTGCCTTTCCAATGCCCTATTTAAGTATTCAATTGTATTTTGTGTTCTTCCAAGAATGATTAGAGTATCGAGTAACAGCAACTTTGATATAAAACTTCTTCAAACACGGAAATTAACTGAAAAGATGCACACTGTTGATTGAATAAAAAATTAATCTGAAATAAAAAGTTGCATTTGTCCAGACAAAAGCTTAAAAAGTGACAAAACATTTGTTAAAATATGAAAAAGTTTGAGGCTCAATTTCTGTGAAACAAACACTGAGACTGTGGGGAGGAGACCTGGAGGGCAAGAATCAACATGCAGCCCTGCTGCAGATGTGGACAAGTATGAAGCTACACTCTTAGAAATTAAGGTTCCAAAAGGGTTCTTCCTTTAATTCCATTTAAAACCCATTAAAGAGTTCTTCAATTCTTAATCAAAATGTCAAAATCATCAATGTTGAACATCTACAAATAAAATACATAAAATCCAGATGTTATTTGTTTTAATTCAACATTCATTAAATCAAATGGAAAAAAAAGTTATGAATAATTAAAAACAGAAACAAATAACTAGTATATTTCACAAAACAAACATTAAAATCTAATGCATGAAAAATTAAATAATATCATATACAGTAAGATTAATGAATGCAAGACAGGACATCAAGTCAATACAAATAGCTGTACAGACCTCGGCTAAATAAAACTTTTTAACTTAACAATGAACACTGTAAACAAGAACAGTTCAACAAGTACAATCTAGTACAGAGAGCACAAGCACATTTTGAAAAAGTACAAGTTAAACAAAAGTAAAAGAGAACATAACAGATCAGAAATCAGTGTTTCTCTGTAGTGCCTCCTGAAGGTGTAATGCTCATTACACATAGGAGGAAAATCAAACTATCACAGAGCTCCAAGTTCACAAATAATTCCCTTTTTAAGACATGATGATGCTGTGCGTGCAGTGAATCACTGGACAGGCTTGGTTGTTATTTTCTTTTATGTAAAGCATTAAAAATGAAAGGTAACTTGTTCAGGGGAGAATAAAACTACATTCTGTTGTGTACCTCACCAAAAAGGTTCAGGAGTACAAAAATTCCAATAGAAAATGCTTTATTTGTGAAATGAAGAGGTGCACCTGGGGGGTATTCCACAAAGAGGCAAAATCTTTTTGGAGATGTAGCTTAGTAAAAACAGCAAGCACAAAATTACAAAATATAAAAGTTCACAGACCACTGATAAATGTCAGTAACAATGACAAACCTTGTGTTCTTTGCAAGAACAATTGCAAGCTCATGCAGAACTCACAGGGATTGGTTGAATTTGTGTGAACTGTTGCGACTGCAACATTGCAACTTCCTGGAAGGACTGACTACCACTTCATACCACAATACAGTGTGAGCACATTCTCAAGAATCTCATTAACATGTGTAAATATATCTCAAATGCATTTAATTTAATTTACAAACTACATCATGAAACATTCAGGTCCAATTGTTTTTTTGGTATCTGGTTTAGACACACTTGTGTCTTTTCAGTTGATATGCCCATGTTAAGTTTTTGTTACATTTGTCACACCAGTACGGTTTGTCTCCTGTGTGGATACGCTGATGCACTAAGAGGTTGGATGATGTATAGAAACTTTTGTCACAGTGTTGACACTGGTGTAGTTTGAGTCCAGCGTGGATCCGTTCATGCTCGCTGCGGTTTGCTGAAGAAATGAAAGATTTCTCACAGTGTTTGCACTTGTAAGGTTTTTCTCCAGTGTGGATACGTTGGTGATTCTGATATGAACTGAAGGAACTTAAGATTTTCCCACATTGCTGGCAAGGGTAGATTTTTTCTTTAGTGTGAACATTCCGGTGTGTTGTGTAATTACCTAGTTGATTGAATCTCTTCCCACACTCTTCACAGCTGTATGGTTTCAGTCCAGTGTGGATCCGTTCGTGTTTGCTGCGGTGTGATGAAGACATGAACGTTTTCTCACAGTGTCTGCAGTGATACGGTCTCTCTCCTGTGTGAATACGTAAGTGAACCTTGAGGTGGTCTGACTGAGAGAAAGCTTTCCCACAGTGGTCACAGCTAAAGGGTTTCTCCCCACTATGAGTCCTTTGATGGATTCTATATGTGTTTGAAGAAGAAAAAGTTTTCTCACAATGCTCACAACTGTATGGTTTCTCTCCAGTGTGCGCTCTCTGATGAATCTTTAATCGTTGTGATGAAGGGAATTCTTTTACACAGTATGGACAACTGTGAGGTCTGGTGATCTTTGTGCCTCTTTGTTTCTGTAGTGACAGAAAAAGATACAGAGAGAGAGAGAGAGAGTAAAAGTCAGCGGTTTCTAGGAATTATTATTTCATTATGTAATTAAAAATCATGTCATTGAATGCCATGGAAATAAGAATTATTTTTATGAGTATTAATCAAAAACTAATTTTATTAGGTCTCATTAGGGCTGTGACAATAACGGCATTACTGCTGCGGGGTTGAGCTCATTACTGTCATCACCACAAAATTTATTTTGAAGGGTCAATCTCATATTGAGATTAATACAACAATGGATCAGCACGGTGACACAAGTCAGGAAGAAAGCTTCTGATTGGTCAACAGTCTCAGCCCAGAGCATCTTGGGATTGCCTATGGGTGGCTAACAACATGCTAATGACAACTATCAACATGGAAAAATAGATAAATAACTACAGAAGATATTTGTTGTTGGATCTATCGTGGATTTATTTTACGTATCCAAGAAGACATGGCACTTTAAGGCTGATTACAAAGCTTCTGAAAGGAATATGAGTGCACAAAAGCTGAAGTTGTGAAGGTAAAACGCTAGTGTTAGCATTAGCTCAGCATTGACCTGTCCTGCTTAGCTTGGCCTCTGGTATTGCTGCTTACCAGTGGTGGACAGTAACGAAGTATATTTACTTGAGTATTGTGCTTAAGTACATTTTTTGAGTATTTGTTTTTTTGGAAACTTATGACTTTCACTCCACTACATCTGAAAGACAAATATTATACTTTTGACTCACCTAATGCTGTTTTTTTCTTTTCTAAATTGCAACTGTCCACACACTGTTCCTCACAAAAGGAAACCAATCACAGTACCCACTCTCAACTGGTTCTGACGTAAAAGTGGAAATACATCATCCAGGCACACTCTGTAAGAAGCACAAGCGAGCTCTCCTTCTTTCATTCAAACAAAATGCAGTAATGGTGATGGCAGGAGAAAGACTAAATTAAATCTCAAGATGTTATTATAATTAGAAAAAGAGAAATAATTCCAGGTAGGCTTTTAATATTGGATTGTTTTCATCGGGGTGAAAAATACCACATAATTAATGTCTATACAGCCCCTGAAGACAGAAAGAAACCTCAATTATTTAACAGATTTGAACAACTCCTTACAGTTGGCCTCAGTCTAATTTAAGCCGTGATGTTGATACAGTTACGTCAGAAAATGACAAGCTGTCCTTTTTGTTTTTGATTGCATTTCTATGCTGAAGTTTTTATAGGTGTTTCTACAGACTAAACACCATGACATGAACAAAAGTGTTTGGACAAATAAAATGCTTCATAAATGTTATTATATCAAATGATTTAGTCATTATTTCTTTGTTAAGATGTTTAATAACATGGTGCTTATATTTATCAAGAATCACTTGACAAATTTTACCATGAATGCAAAATTTCACTGCTGGGACTAAAAAGTGCCTGTTTACTACGTTTGTATTCAACCTGCGCTTTTCTTCGCGATTGTTTACGTTCAGCGTCAACCTCAGAAGAGCGAAAAACCGGAAGCAGCTGCTCAATGTGATGAAACGTCACACCGAGCCCGAATAATGTTGATGCGTAAAGTATTAATGTCAGCAGACATGAACAAACACACAGAAGGAAACACACAAAGCGCTTTAAAAACGCACCTCTTGTGAAGGACTCATGTTTCTTCTTCGTCGGTCCGCCGTCCTGCAGTCAGACAAAATGTCCGCTGATGTTCTTCATCAGTGCGATGATGTTTCCCCCTCATCACTGCAGGGCCGCCGGAGGAGGGTCGCGTCTAGAGGGGAACCCCAGACCCGCGACAGATCTCACGAGAGTGGTCATCTGTCCCGAACCACGACCACGTCTCTTCTGTCCGTAAGTTCACCTCTTATCTTAAATATTAACCGCATTAGCGGCAACAGTATTCTCACGTTATAAAGCAGAACTACTTTGTAAAAGGTAAACGATGAAGTCACGAGTTCAAATCTCGCGAGAGTTCCACAAATCTTGGGTTCCCTTCTACACTCGACCCCGAAAGGGGAAAAGTTGGATGATACCAAGGCAGAAATATTACATCTTGAACATGACTAATCAAATTATTCAGGTCCCTAATGTCATACTAAAGCCTCGTGTTATTTCAGACATAAAATGATGGTGTGTTTGTTCACTCTTTTTCTGTTAAAAACATCCAGATAGCTGCAGCACCACCCCCCTCAGAACAAACAATGAATGGTTCAGTCCCACCGAGCAGCTCACCAATCAGGGACTGTAGAAACTGTCAACACAGAGGTTGTTTCCGTCTGAACAGCGTCAATATTAAAAAACGAAATCAGGGTTCTCTGTCACTTGAAAAATACATGTAGTTCATGTGCTCCACGTTTGGACATATTTTTCAAGTATTTCCTGTAAAGATTATTTTCATTGTTTATTCATCTGTTGACTATTTTCTCAATCAATCAATTAGCTCTTTGGTCCATAAAATGGTGAAAAAAAATGTTGATTGAAGTCCAAGATGACGTCCTCAAATGTCTTGTTTTGTCCACAACTGGAAGATATTCAGTTTACTGTCAGAGAGGAAAGAAACCAGAAAATATTCACATTTAAGAAACTCAAATCAGAGATTCTTTAAGTAAAGAGTGACTCAAAACATATGCAGCTTAATTTAGTCGATCAATAATAGAATAATTGTTGCAGCTCTGTGTTTTATGTTTGCTATTAGGTTTATTGGTTTGTTCAGCTGTTCCTTCCTTTGTTGTGCTCAATTTGTTGATTAACTGATTGATTTAAAGAAAGAAAAATATTGAAATTTCCATCCAGTGAAGCATTTTTTCAATAGAGGCCAAGTTAATTAAGTGTCAGCTGTGTGTGCACTGTGCATGCTTAGTATATCATTCTTTATTTTAACATTTTAATTCTAATAATAATCCCCATTTTTAATAAATCTGTAATATGATTATGTCTTTTTTTATTTGTCACTATAATGGAATACAGATACCTTTATGTGTATATATGAAACAATATGATCGGTGATGATTTTCAATATGAGCTACAGTTCAATTAGACCTGCAAATTTTGTGCATTTTCTTCAGCCAGTAGTTGAACATCAACAACTCATCAAACCTCCTGAAGAGTAACTGCAGTGAGAAAAATCAGCCAGCAGGTGGCAGCACATCACCAAATCACCTGAATACCTGCAGAGGAGCTTGTAGAAGGTTCAGAAACTTTTTTAAACAGAAAAGAATTGAATGAGCCGCAGACTGTTGAATTGTTGATTTTAATTTTCTTATTTCCCTGTGAACAAAAATGTGTGAAAAATCAATTTTTGTGAAAGATAATTTTCAAGCAAACATTTGATTTCAAAATTTCGTTTTTCCTCACTTCCACATGCCAACGTAAAGCGTATAAGAATGAAAAAATAAAAATAAATATTAGAAATGACTTGTTATGACTTTTTCATGTCCAATACAGATATTGATACTGCAACCTTACTAAAAATCTGCCGATATCAATCTGATGCGGTATATTCACCTCTTTTAAACAACTAAGTTGTTAATAATACCCAGAGGTCTAGTCCCAGACTAAAATGTCTGCTGGTCAGTGTATATTTGGTCATTGGATTTTCTTTTCAGAAACAGGTATCAAAGAACAAATAATAGCAGTTACTTTCTTTTGTTTGTTTTAAAATACAAAAATCAAAATTAAAATACAAGACAAAAGTTTCTCACATTCAAAAACAGATGACATGATTAAAAAAATCAGGTTTGACTTTAATTTTCAGTTTTGTACAACAAAAATTTAAATTATGAGAAAACAGAAAGGAAAAAAGATGAAAATTGATGCAAATGACGGAACAAAACATAAAATACAAAAATACTTAAAAGATGTAACAAGACAAAAAAAAAGAAGACGTAAAAGATGCAAAACCTCATAAAAAACCTAACAGGATGTGAAAGGCCGAAACAAAACAAAAAAGACGCAACATACAAAAAAAAGAGATTTGACTATTTATTAGATTATTTAGACATTAGATTATTGACAAACACAAACACTACTAAAAGAATGAATGAAAAAATACAATATGTCAATATTGTGTAAGAAAGACAATTTAATGCAAGACAGAACATCAAGTTCATACAATATTTTATTTTTACATTTTATCATTTTGCATTTTAAATGCCTTTGATGTGTTTCATCCATACAGGCCACATACAGCAGGCCCCCATAAAGGTATAAAATCTGAGATACAAGCATCTCAAACAAAGTACAAGTTAATACAGAGAACATAAATACAAGGTAAACTTTTTGAAAAAGTAAATGTTTAACAAAAGTGAGAAGAACATCACAGATCAGGAATCATTTTTTTCTCTCTAGCAATAGCATGAATGTGATGGATACTTCAGAGCTTCTGTTGATCATTACTTGAGTTGGAAGTAAAAGTGGCATTCTCTTTTCACCACAGACAATGTTAAATGACTGATAATTTGAGCTCTTCTATGATTTGAATCAACATGAATCTTTCCTAGCAACTTCAGAACTCTATATAATAATCTAACCTTCTACTTCTATGTCCTACCACAGCACAGTGTGAGCACATTCCCAAGAATCTGATTATGATGTGTCTGCAATTAATTTCATTTACATACTTACTCATGAAACATGAGGTCCATTATAGTTCATTTAGAGAAAATGTTCTTAGATTTGTTCTTGAACTTAGTCTGAAAATAATTTCTGGTGGTGTGCTTAATTTAAATTCATCAAATATATTGAGCCTATAAAAGATTGCTTAAGCACATTCTGAGAAAAAAAAACCTGTAACTTAGGCACCAGAAATCTATAAATCTTAAGTTAAAATTGACAGTACCTGCTTTATAATCAGTGATGTGCCCCTATAATATAACACAGATTAGGGTTTAATCAGGGATAGCCATGAAACATAAGAGAAAAGTCCTTTTAGGAGGGTGAGATCACTGCAATGGTACAGGATACTGATGCCAGGCAAAACATATTATATAGTGGACTTAGCAGTTTATTGAAAAAAAAAAAAAAAAGACAAATAGGTCACTTGGGAGTGTGTCGCTTAATAATTGATAAATCCTGTCATGTTGCTCATAAATCTAATGCAGGAAAAGTCAAGTCTAGACTTTACTTAAAGATATAATCATTTCTGCACCAAAGTAATATATAAGAAATAACTGCTTATACTTGACTTTCATCTTAAGATTAAAATTGATCATAAGTCTGTTTTAGAAATGAAACCTCTGGTTTGGTATTTGGTTATCTGAATTACATACACTTGTGTCTCTTCAGCTGAGATGACCAGGTGAAGTTTGTCTTGCATTTGTCACACCAGTACGGTTTGTGTCCTGTGTGGACACGCTGATGCTGTGAGAGATCAGATGATGAAGAGAAACTTTTATCACAGAGTTGACACTGGTGTGGTTTGAGGCCAGCATGGGAAAGCTTGTGTTTGCGATATGTAGACACACTATTTAAACTCTTCCCACACTGTGCACAGCTGTAGTGTTTGTCTCCAGTGTGGACATGTTTATGATACAAATATGAATCGTAGCAACTGAAAACTTTACCACATAGCTGGCAAGTGTAGATTTTTTCTTTAGTGTGGATGTTTCTGTGTTTACTGTAATTACTTAACTGAGTGAATCTCTTCCCACAATCCACACATCTGTGTGGTTTCAGTCCAGTGTGGATACGTTCGTGTGTGTTGCGATCTGATGAAGAAATGAAAGATTTGTCGCAGTGTCTGCAATGGTATGGCTTCTCTCCAGTGTGACTACGTTGGTGTCTCCTAAGGGTACCTGACAGAGAGAAAGCTTTACCACACTGGTCACAGATGAAGGGTTTCTCTCCAGTATGAACTCTCCGATGACCTGTTAGCTGTCCCATTGTTGTGAAAGTTTTCTCACATTGGTCACAGCTGTACGGTCTTTCTCCTGTGTGAATTCTCTGATGAATCTTTAATCGTTGTGATGTAGAAAATTCTCGCTCACAGAGTTGACAGCAGTAAGATCTGGGGTGTTTTGTGCCTCTCTCTTTCTATAGTGACAATGATACAGAGAGAAAGTATAAATGAAGTGCAGGTGGTGGACTTATGATAAAATGTTACTATCTCCATTTTCTACAGTGGCCCTGATAGCTCAACACATGGCAGCTTTATATAACACATGCACATATACAAAACACAAGCTGCAAATAGAGAAAACGACAATGGAAGTGCTTTTAGGGGACACAAGAAGTCAACACAGGTTGTTGTTGCTCCGCAAAGTTATTGAAGCTGGTCCACATATCATCCATTTATGATCATGTTGTGAAAAGTGGCTGCATGCACTTTGCAGGACTTTGCAAAGCAAAAAAATTCTATCAGACATTTTAATTATTTCTGAGAGGATTTAGTGTTTGAGACAGTTTTGTTGACAGAAAGCCTGTAGTCTGCATAATGTTCATATGGGCATAATTAGAAATATCCCAAAATATACACTACAGTAGACAAGCCTTGCAATATTAATGAAATGTCAACTTGATATTAAAAAAGTTACACATCACATATTACCACTTTCTACATGAGAGAGGAGATTTTGTTGTTGTATGTTGACTTTGTGTGTGTATTTTGTGTATCTGATCACCGCTGATGAAGGATAACCAGTACTGGGGTTTTGTGGTGATGAGGGACTTAGAGAGCTAGAGCTAGTTCACCAAAGATTGACGGTCTACGTCTTTAAAAATACATCTTGTGAAGTCATACAGTGATAATCTTACATGTGTTAAATTATTAATGAAGCTTCTTTAATTGTCATGCCCACAAGATATCACTGCACAACCAGAGTATGTCAAATCAAAGCGTCAGTTAGGTGAACTAGAGCGTTATTCCCACCGATAGCTCAGGAAGTACACATCAACCAGGTATACTTAAAAGTTTCCCCAGACCTACACCATCAGCAAGCATACATTAAACAGGAGACTCTGCAGAGCATGTGTCATTCTGAGAAGAGGTGAGGGAGGGGGTAGAATGCAGTAGAATAAGTAGAGCGCTCCACCCCTAGGAGATCTGTCATGGATGGCATTGTTCTCTATTTGGACTGTCTCAAATGGATAAACAAATAAAATAAAAATGTTTAATGGGCTGTCAACATGAGGGTCTAGGTATTGAATTCTGGTTTATACACACTTGTGTTTCTTCAACTGTGACCTCCAGGCCAAGTTTTTCTTACACTTGTCACACCAGAATGGTTTGTGTCTTGTGTGGACACGCTGATGCTGTGAGAGTTCAGATGATGAATAGAAACGTTTCTCACAGTGCTGGCACTCATAGGGTTTGATTCCAGCATGAATAAGCTTATGTTTGTGGCATGAAGTATAACTTCTGAAATTCCTCCCACATTGTGCACAGCTATATGATTTCTCTGTAGTATGGAGACGCTTGTGTCTTGAGCATGCACCTGCCGAAGAGAATGTTTTCTCACAGTGTTTGCACTTATACGGTTTCTCTCCAGTATGAATACGTTTATGACACAGATATGAACTGGAAGAACTACAGACTTTGCCACAAAGCTGACAAGGGTAGATTTTTACTCTATTATGGATGTTTTTATGATTCTTGAAATTACTTAGGTGAGCGAATCTCTTCCCACACTCCTCACAGCTGTACGGTTTCAATCCAGTGTGAGTCCGTTCATGTACTCCACGATCTGATGCTGAAATGAAAGATTTCTCACAGTGTCTGCAGTGGTAAGGTTTTTCTCCAGTGTGAAATCGTTGATGAACTCTTAAGCTTTGTATAAGAGTAAAACACTTCCCACATTGGTCACAGTGGTGTGGTTTTTCTCCAGTGTGAATAAGTTGGTGTCTCCTCAGATTGCATGACTGAGAGAAAGTTTTACTACACTGGTCACAGCTGAATGGTTTCTCTCCAGTGTGAATACGTTGGTGGCTCCTTAGACATTGTAATAGATGGAAAGTTTTCCCACATTGGTCACAGCTGTACGGTTTCTGTCCAGTGTGGATAACTAGGTGAGTCTTAAGGTTATCTGACCGAGAGAAAGCTTTACCGCAGTAGGCACAGCTGAATGGTTTCTCTCCACTATGAGTCTGTTGGTGTCTTGTAATTGTACGTGAACATGAAAAAGTTTTTCCACAATGGTCACAGCTGTATGGTTTCTTTCCAGTGTGCGTCTGCTGATGTTGTTTTAGATAATGGAGAGTGGTGAAAGCTTTCTCACAATGGTCACAGCTGTATGGTTTCTCTCCAGAATGAACTCTCTGGTGAATCTTTAATTGATGTGATGTAGTGAATTCTTTCTCACAGTGTTGACAGTGATGAGATCTGGATTTTTTTGTGCCTCTCTATCACACAAAGAGAGAGAGAGAAAGTGTCAGGCAACTGCAGTAGTGGGCTGAAGATACGATTTTATCACTCTGGTTTCCCTGAGAGCTCAACAGTTTTCCTGTAATGCACTGAATAGTCTTGGAAGAAACACTAATGCTCTTGTAGTTCTCCTGCATCCAATCATACAGTTGACTTTGCATGATGTGATGTGCAGGGAAATTAGTGGAGGTCCAGTTAAATAAAACACATGGTATCAGAGTAAAATTTGCATGAGGAGGAAGTCTGAATAAAAGTATGCTCAAATTGAGATGGAGCTTAAACATATGTGCTTTCACCAAGATGTGTATTGTCACCAAGTCTGACCACAAGCCCCTCGAATCCATACTGAGAAAGACTCCTGCAGCAGCACCAGGATCAATGAATGATATCACAGCTACAGAGATATGACATCACCATCTTGCACCACCCTGGAAAAGACATTCTAGTCGCAGACACATTGTCCAGAAAGTCAGTCTACATCAATGAGACCAATCTGAGTGAAGGCATGGATGCCCAGGTGCACATGCTTATTAATGACCTACAGCTGGCCTGAATAAAGAAAGAGCTGCCCAGTCAGTGTCACTGAATACTGGAATCACAGATACAAGATCACAGAAATAAGCGGCATATTTAAAGGTGAGAAGATCATCATTCCACACACACTTTGAAAAGAAATGCTGAGGCATATGCACAAGACACATGTGAGTAGGTAAGGGTGAACAAAGAGCTTGAGACATTCTATTTTGTCCGTCATAAACACACAAATCGAGGCCATGGTGAAGTGTTCAATATGCATGGAGCACCATAGCTCAAACACGAGAGAACCAATCATCTCACATCCGATTCTTGAGAAGCCATGGCAAGTCACTGCTACAGACTTGTTCAAGTCCATCAATTTACTTCTCTGTATGCCACTGTTCTTAATAACTGTCTGACTGTAGGGAAAGCTTATCATCATACAGACTCTATTCCTGCAGCTGGGAAACACACACACAGGAATTTTGTTTTGGGCATGAGAAGCTGCAGCCTTTATTCACTAACAAACTCAAACCTGCACTGTACATATAAACTAGAAAACCACATAGTAAAGGTTAAAATCTATCACAAAAACAAATTCTTCTCAGAAATCACTAAAATTACTTAAAGAATTCTACTTTTTTGCTCTGTATGGTTCTGCAAAGCACGTTCAGGGGTAACTTTCAGTGTATATGCAGAGTAGAGGAGCTGCAGAAGTCCAGAATATAAACCGAACAGATACTACATGGACCAATTTGAATAACTTGAATAGTGGCACTTTTTAATGTCCTCTGTAAACAATTCCATTGTTGTTTTCTCTATTTGCAGCCGTTTTTAAGGCTACCCATGTGTTGTCAAATTGATAAAAATGTTTTCTTCATTTGCTTGTGTTTTGTCTGTTTACGTACGTTTTGCAGTGTGTTGAGCTCTCAGGGCCACCATAGGCTTAGGTAAACACACAGGAGGTGACACACAAACCACTTCAAAATCACCTTTTGTGGAGAACTCATGCTTCTTCTTCGTTGGTCAGCCGTCCTGAAATCAGACAAAATGGTCTCCAGTGTTTCTCTCCACAGTCTCATCGGTGCAGCCGCCGAAGGAGGGAAAGCTTGGATGATTCCAACCGCCCCGAGCTGACAGGGTTCCAGAAAAAACGACCACTACATGAACATACTGAACATTAATGATCTGAGCAAATGATTTGGCCCCATAATACAAACAGCAATGGTTCTTGTCGATTCACTGTCTGCTGAAATCTTCCAGAGAGCTGCAGTATCAACCCCCTCAGAACCAACAGTAAATGGTTCAGTCCGAGCAGCACATCAGTCAGGGACGGTGGAAACTTCAGACCAGACACACAGAGATATGGAAGCCCATTTCTGCCATACAGAAAAATACAATAAAAAATTTTAAAAAAAGTAAAAAAAAAAAAAATTACATATTAAAAGAAAGAGAGAAGGAAAAAAAGGGGAAGGGAAAAAATTATTCAGCAATTCAGACAATTAAACTTTTTACACATAAAGGATACGATTCATAGAGTCTTGAATAGTTTGTTTGTATTGTGCATTTAAATTATTAAACTTCAAATAAAGATTTTCTGTTGCAAAATGTATTTCAGTGAATGTGTAAAACTTTTTTAAGATAGAGATTTATGATATAATACTGTTTTGTTCTGCTCTGCTGACATCATAAAAGACGAACGTTTTGTGTAGTAATGAAGAAGATGAATCCCATAATTCAATAAAGTTTATTTCAGCAGATTGATCAAATAAATTAGAATATTGTGTAAAATAAAGAAAAATTAATGATGGAACAATGAACAAAATGATCAGTAATTTTTTTTTTTTTATGAGTGTGAGTTTCAGCAAGTGAGCTGCAGTACAATAATAATGTAATAATAATCACTCTGGTGGTTTGATTTCTATAGATCAGTGTTATCCAATTTCAGCATTCTGACAGTTATTGCATTTTGTTCCTTTAGCTGCAATTTTATCAATACTTTAATCAATCTAAAATGATTTATAGTGTTTCTATTAAAGAATGAAGTAACTACAGTCAGTTCAAGAGAATCAATTATCATGTTTTCATGTCTCATCAGACCTCGAGAAGACAGCAGTGAGTCGAAGCAGCCAGTAGGTGGCAGCACATCACCACACCTGAACCTGCAGAGGAGCTTCAATGATCATCCAACCACCACAGAATACTCAACATACTTACTTTTTGTTCAAAAAACTCAGGAGGGGTAAACAAACATTTTTATTTATCATATCATCATCCTTTGTTGTTGTTGTTGTTGTCTGTTCTCATTAAAAGACATATTAATATGAACATACTCAAATAGAAACATCCTTTAAATGCACTGAACAACTTCAAACTCCACAGAAATTCATTCATATTCTTTCATAAAGGTCTGACCTGGAATCTGCGTGGTGACATATGTTTCATCTCTTTCCTGCATTTTTCATTCTATTAATATTAGAATGTGAATATCATGTCATAACAACATATTTACCAAGTAAGAATATGACCTTCAGTGGTCCTTACATGGTACAATGAAATAGTTGGGAAGAAAAACCACACATTTGCCCCCCCCAAGACTAATAGCAGTGGTGGAGTTGCTCTATATTGTGTATATAGTTTGTTATGAAGTTAAAGCAAATATGATACAGAAACTAAGCACAGTGTGAAGACTGGATGCTACAAAGTAACTAAGCAAATCATGGTCAGTTCTTTATCAAAATGCCCAAATACCTCAAAATCTTCAAAAGTGAGAGAATCTGTAAATAAAATATGCAATATTCAGGTAATATTTTTTTAATTACATATTCATCATATTCATTAAATCACTAAAAGGAACAATGTGTAGCAATGCAAGGATTAAGATTTTTGAATAAAACAGAACATAATTAAAGTAGATCCAAGCTAATGAATAAGAAAATAAATTCTTTTAAACATTAAAAAAGTGTAACAAAAACAACTAGTACGATTATTTCACATTGCAAGCATTAAAAGAAAGAAAGCATGAAAAAGATGAAATATCAGTATCACGTACAGAAGGATTATTGAATACAACAGATGACATGAAGTCAATACAAGAAGTGGTACAATACAATTAAAAAGTGTAAACAAGTTAAACAAAGGCAACAAGTTTGAGTTCTAAGTTCTTCTCAACTTCATAAGTAGAAAAGTTGTGGCACATTATCAGAGCAAAGAGCAGCTTTACATTTTATTAAATTGTCTTTGTTGACGCGATTCATCCTAAGAGCACGACTGAATGACAACAGTCACTTCCAGGCAGACAACTGGCAGCTGATTTTAATTGTGATAAATTAAATCTGCTAACTTGTTTATTTCTGATTTTCAGCTGTAAATGTAAACAGATCTTATAAGACATTGTGAGACCTGCTGTGCTTATTTTATGTACTGTGTTGCTTTGCTATCATCTTTGATAAGCCAAATCTATCAAACAATAACTGGTTGAACTAACTGCTAATCTGCCTCGAGGTCGTCTTTTTTTCCCTCTTTACAGGAACCGAAACTGAGTTCCTGTTCCCAAGGTTCAGTGCCACTGGATAAATGTAACCATCATACATTTTTACTGCTGCTGTTCTTTTAAAGTAACAATTTCGTAAATCTTGATGCAGAGATGTTGTCTTGTGAAAAGACAAGACACACAAGCTGTTTGACTCTAAAAAAAAAAAAAAAAAAAAGGAAAAAGGGATCTGATCTAAAAGCCGTCACTTTCGTCTCCAATGGACAAAATCCTACAAACTGTCTTTGCAAATTTTCCATGGTGTTACACCGTCATCATATAACCAGATCAGAAGCTTATGGTGTTTAATGTATTATTATTATTATTATTGTTATTATTATTATTATTACTGCATTTAATATTATGGTGGTAACTACAGACAGAGAGGCTGATGCATTGGAGCCAATATTAACAATAATTCATAACATTATTACATGCAAGTTCAAAAATAAAAAGGCAGATTTTTCATTTTAGGAGATTTGTCTAATTTTCTCTGTTGCTTCATCAATGAACAACAGTAAATATACGAAAGCGTTTCTTATCAAATCACTTGATTGATGGAATAATCAATAGAATACTAGATTACTAAAATAACTGATAGCTGTAGCCCTAATTTAATCCTAACCCGTTTTTGTTGCTTATCAAAAAAATGATTGGACCAGAGACTTTTTGTGATCCAATCCACCCCTGCAGTGCACTCATGATCATTATTTTTACACGACACACGTAAGCTGTAGACATGTGGCTTCCTCCATTTTCCAATCCATGTCATGATTTGATTACAAAAGTGGGGATCAGGGAGGAAGTTTTTCTGATCAGATTACGCAATTAATTGATGGAGTATTCAGTAGAAAACTCAAACACTAAAATAATCAAAGGCTGCAGCCCGATTTATAGCCAAACTGTCAAGTTTCAGCTGTCAGTTTCTTTATCTTGTGGCCCAACATGTGAACTGGGTATCTACTTTAAGCCAACGTTGGTCAAAGCATAAAACATACATTTTAGATGAATGAGAGGTATACATTTTGAAGTAGCACCATGAAAAGAAAAAAAACATTTAACATGTTGTTGCAATTAAACGACATGTACATGAGGCTCTTCTACCCAGAATTTACTGTAAACAAATATTCTGTTTGGTTCTATAGTGTTGAATTATATACAAAAGAATCAAGGCAAAGACCTGACAGGTGGACAGTATCACTTTCAGCCAGAAGAGGCTCGAACAAAATACAATTTAGTACAGAGAACAGGTTTTAACACAAGTATGAGATAAACATAACAGATCAGGAGTCATATTTTTCTCTGATGCACCCTTGAGGGTGTTATAATCATGAGATACATAAGAAAAATCAGGGCCTGTACTCCAAACCAGGATTTATGGTTAACAAGGTCACTTTCAAGATTAACTCCTATGACAGTGGCTCACTTCCCCCAGAGTACAAATGAATCTTACAGTTTGTCTTTTTGTGACATGGTTATATTGTGCATGCAGTGCATCATGGGACAGGCTTCAGGGACTATGAACACCAGGGGCCTCATTTATAAATGTGGCATATTCATAGATGAAGCCGTACAGGTGCTTACAGGTGATTTTTAAAAATCTGAATAATTTTTGTACATAAGCACTTTCTGTGTTTTGTCTGTACACTATCTTTGATGAATGAGGCCCCTAGTGACTTGAAAACTGCAAATATGAACTTCTGAAATTGAAACCACAAGATATTTAGGTTACTTATAATGAAAGCAATGTTATCACTTGATAACACCCCCCCCCCCCAACTCTACATCATGTTTATATGTTTCTCAAGAATCAGATCATGATGAGTGCATACCTCTTTGCATTTCATTTCATTTTAACTCACTCATGCAACATGAGGTTCCTGGTCTGGTATTTCATTCTCTGGTGAGACACACTTGTGACTCTCTTGACTCAAGTTTTTCTTACACTTGTCACACCAGTATGGTTTGTATCCTGTGTGGGTACGCTCATGTCGTTTGACTTCAGTTGATGTGTAGAAAGATTTGTAACAGTATTGACACTGATGTTGTTTGAGTCCAGTATGGATCAGTTTGTGTTTGTGATATGAAGATGAATGCCTGAAATTCTTCCCACACTGTTCACAGCTGTACTGTGTCTGGTTGGTTCCAGTGTGGACATGCTCGTGCTTTGCACGTGTGTCTGCTGATCTGAAGGCCTGGTCACAGTATCTGCACTTGAAGGGCTTCTCTCCAGTATGGATACGTTCATGATACAGATATGAACTGGAGGAAGTAAAGGCTTTCCCACATAGATGACAAGGGTAAAGTTTTTCTCTAGTGTGGACGTTTCTGTGGGTGGTGTAATGACCTAGCTGACTGAAGCTCTTCCCACATTCCTTGCAGGTGTATGGTTTCACTCCTGTGTGGATCCGTTCGTGCACTCTGCATTCTGATGAAGCAATGAAAGCTTTGTCACAGAATCTGCAGTGAAACGGTTTCTCTCCAGTGTGGATTCGTTGGTGTTTCTTGAGATCACCCAAGTGAGCGAAAGCTGTCCCACACTGGTCACAGCTGTATGGTCTCTCTCCAGTGTGAACTTTCATATGAGTCTTTAGTCGATACGATGTAGGGAATGCTTTCTCACAGTGTGGGCAGCGGTGGGATTTCTGGGTTTTTGTGCCTCTCTTTTTCTGTAGAGAGAGACAAAGACAGAGAGAGAGAGAGAGTGTGATTCCAGCTTCTTAAATATACATTTTCTGGTTTCTTCCCTTCTTTATAACAGTAAACTAAATTTTTTTGGGTTAAGGGCAAAACAATACATTTAAGAATGTTAACTTTTATTCCTATTAAATGATGAATAGAGAAAATAATCATCAGTTGCAGCCATATTTGTCACTTTTACCTGATTCATTAGTGTTGGCAGACACCTATACCTGCATAAGGACCTGGAATTAACTTTTTAGGTCATCAGACAGACGTGTGGTCGAAAATTTCTACCCTTTTTTACAAGCCAAAATATAAAATGTATAGAGCCTATAATACATACATAATAACTATGGTTGTTTACTGTTCGCATCTGAACCGATACCAGTACAAAGAATTCACTTCTGGTACCCATAACACCATTTTTCAGTACTTTGCTTTCCTCTGTCATAACAATCATTGAATTTGTTTTATAAAAATAAGTTTGAACTTATCTATGTCAACATTTAATTCAGAGCGTTTTACCACACTTAATAAAATCCTAAGTGTCCTAAACAAATATTTGATTTGTCTTTTTTTTTTCTTACAGTGCAGTGTGCTAGCTACACAGGCCAACTACTAATGTTATCTACACAGACTAACTACTTGCGTTAGCTACACATGTCAACTAATATGATCAGCTAAACAGATCAACCTCTAACATTAACTATATAGACCAACGACTAACATTAGCTACATAGACGACCACTAATGTTAACTACACAGAATGACTGCTAGCGTTGGCTACATAGGCCAACTACTAATGTCAGCTATGTAGATCATCTGCTACTAATATTAGCTACACAACTCAACCGCTAACATTAGCTTCACCAGATTATTGGTTATCATAGGCAGTAAAACCTGCTTAAGATAATGACAGTGTTTCACTTCTCATCCAAGAGGCTTCTTCAGTTCTGTTATATTAGGTCTAACAATTTCAACATATTTGGTGTTGTATCACTTTGTACCTACTTTGATACTGTGATATTTGGATTAGATTATTATCTACATTTTTAAACAAGTAATCAGTCATTGTAAAGTAACACTGGGCTGAGTTTGGGCTGGTTTGATCACAGAGCAGGCGTGACAACCCTGCACTTTTATGCTGTGGACATGAGGGAGAGACGAGCAGAGCAGACAAATTCACAAACACATAAAAAGCTTTAAATCAATGACGTTATAATAAAGATCAGCTACACATGTGATTAGCAAACAGCAGAGGAGCTGAACGCGAGTAAACAGGCTGCTGTGTCTCTGCTATCAGAAATACAGAACTTTAAGAGGAAAGGTGCTTCTAATGAGTCTAATAAAACATCTATTACTCTAAAACGTTGATAAATTTGCATGAACAGCGTCAAGCTCAGATGGAGCCAAAAGACAGGAAGGAGCCGCTTCACGTGGTCAAACGTCACTCCGAGCCCCAATAATGCTGATATGTAAAGTAAAGAACATTAATGTCGGCCGACATCAACAAACACACAACACACTTTTTAAAATCACCTTTTGAGGAGAACTCATGCTTCTTCTTCGTCAGTCTGCCGTCCTGAAGTCAGACAAAATGGCCGCGGCGGTTCCTCACCAGAGTCTCCTGTCAGCAGTGCAGCCGTGAAACCAGCCGCCCTGAACTGACGGAGCTCCACAAAAACACCACGTTCACAATAATTATCCGAGCAAACGATACCTGAGACGGTCAGTGATGTCGTGTCTGTTCATTCCTTTTCTGATAAAAACATCCAAGTGGCCGAAGTATCACCCCCTCAGTACAAACACAGAGTGGTTCAGTCCTATCGAGCTGCTCCTCGTATCTGACTGGTGAGCGGCTCGGACTGAACCATTCACTGTTTGTAGGGGGGAGATACGGTGGACGAACACGGTATCATTTTATAGCTGGGATTCTACAAAGCTAAACTACTTTATTAGGGACCCTATATAATTTCCTCGGATGATTCATGGTCTCTGTGTTCATGAAGTATTTTTGAGGACCCCTGTCATCCCTGGGACGGTTGGTATGATCCAAGCTTCCCTCCTCCAGCAGCTCAGCCTCTGTGTTCATGTGAGACAGTCGAGTGGACATCATCACCTGTCTGACGAAGAAGAAGAAGCATGAGTTCTCCACTTCAGGTGACTTTAAAGGTCTTTGTGTGTTTGTTCATGTCGGCCGACATTATTGTTCCTTATTTTATAACATTATTGGGGCTCGGAGTGACGATTGACCACGTTGAGCAGCGCCTTCCGGTTTGTTCTCTAGCTGAGATTTTACGCCGAACGCTGAAATCGATCGATAACCACACAACCAGTGGTGATATTTATCATATTAGGTTTACTTTACCATGTCTCCAAAACACTCTGCTCTTCAGGGCTGAAGTCTCTTTCCCTCTGAAAGGGATATAACTGAGATAGCATTAGCACTAGCTTAGCTTTAGCCTTCCTTCCAGCAGACTAGAGCTGAACGATTTGAAGAAATATGTAACAGCAATGAGTTTGCTTGATATTGCAACGGCGATATGATTTGCGATATTAGAGGAAAGCATCATTAATTGTTCAGTCCTACAACCAATGAGACTTTGATTAGTTTTGGGAAGCTGCAGCGTTTAATTGACACGTGCACATTATTATGGACTTGCAACATTAAGTTAAATGTTATCTATAATTAATTCACTGTCATTAAATTTCTGCTCCATGTCCCTCTATGGGGGGGCAGGTGTGAGTGTGGTGCTATATGCAACAGTAATGTTTACCCTGCTGTGAACAAGGTCCTAATAATGTCCAAATCTCTAACAATGGAATTGCCATTAGTGTTGTATATAGAGCACTTCTAGTGTTGGTCACCCTTTGTAAAGTGCCATGTTAAATTTGGGGTTAATATTTTGTTGACGATGTCAAAAATTTGCTATTTTAAGTAAACCATGCATGCTGCATACAGGTTGCAGTGATAGTAGCAGCAAAAATATAAGAAGATAGATAATGCATGATATGCAGTATTAGAGGTAATTCTAATTTTTATGTCATATCGTCATACATTTTGATTTAAAGTGTTAAAAATGACTATGGTGTGATTTTATTCTTTGTGCATCTTTTCCATCGATAAAAACCTTCAATGTCATTCTTTGCTCTTATTTCAGTGAAGAAATATTCTCCAGTTCTCACATAACTGATGCTATCATTGCTAACCTCTTCAGGAGCTGCCATTGTTTGTTTGAGATGAGTCGCTTCCATGGACTTGAAATCATGCCTATAGCTGCCAGTAGTCCCTGGTGCGGACACAAACAGTTAGCTTTGAGCCTGGCAAGATGTATTCTCACGTGATCTTAAGAATCCAGCTGCCTCACAAGTTAAGGCATCCTCAGAAACCAGAAAATATTCACATTTAAAAAGCTCGACTAATAGAAATGACCCAAACGGATGAATCAATTAAAAAACAGTTGGCAATTATTTTATTAATCATATCAGATACCCACATGTTGCCTGTTGTCAGTACTTGTATTTCTACTGGTTTTGTCTGATCCTGCCGTCTTGTAGTGTTACACACAAGTGTCACAGCAGCATTTTTGTTTACAGTAATAACACTCAGTAGTATGCCCTTCCTCTGGATATCTTATTATCATTTATTTATACCTTTTGTGGTGGTGAATCTGGCCTGCAATATGGTTTGGACTGATAATAAGGAGTGTAACAGTTGTGTGAGAGCTGTCATTGGTTTTATTTCCAGACTCTGGCATTTTACACAGTTCATACATACAGGAGATGAAGACAGATTTGGACAGATGAGGCACAGTGTGTGGCTGAAGGCATTGTAGAGTATTTTACACACAGAAACTGAATCCGAAATCTTCTTGGTAATATATGCACAGTATTAGAAGATATTATTCCAATTATCACTGCTCTGTTCTGTAAGGGGTATTATTAAAGATGGACGGCTCTAGATTCTGTTTTCCTCATGAAGAATGTGCTTTTGCCTTCCAAGCCGTAATGGTTCGATCTCAGGTCTACCTCAGCTACCAGCTGCCTCTCCTTTTCCAACATGTCACCACATTTAGGTATCAGTCTTTCTTAGTAGTCACAGGCTCACCAGATGCAAAATGTCTTTACATGTCATATCACAGCTGTTAAGGTGGGCCCATTTTAAGCCACCAGATATTTTAAGCCACCCTCTCCTTTACCAATTGATTGGCTGAAGATAAGATAGAAAACAGAGTCTAGACAGTTATCCTGTGATGCTCTATGAGTCGTCGTCTTGTTCGTCTAATTGTAGTCTAATGAAGCTGATCGTAAAGGTTAAATATTAGTTACAAACAGTAAATCTCCTCAGAAATCATGAAAGTGACTGGTAGAATTCCAGTTTTCCACTCTGTAAGGTCCTGTGAGGGGTGTGCAGTGGTCAGTGTCAGCTCTTGTGCAGAGTAGATCAGCAGCAGCAGAAGTTAGTCCACATCATAAACATATTAACCAGTAATACGCAGACCTGACCTTAATAACTTCATGAGTCACAAACCATGGTAGCAGGCCATGTTCAACACTTTTTAGTGTCCTCTGAAAACACTTCCATTGTCGAGTTTTTCTATCAGCATATTTTTAAAATGCTGTGCATGTGTTGTTAAAATTTCTGTTCTTAATTGGCCTGCATTTTACATCTGTTTTCTGAAGTTGAAGTGTGTTGAGCTCTCAGAGCCAGTGTACAAACCAGAGGTAACGTTTTCTCTTCAGTCCACCATTGTGCTTCACTTATACTGTTTTTCTCTGTGTCTTTGTCTGTTACAGAAACAGAGAGGCACAAAAAAACGCAGATCTCACCGCTGTCCATACTGTGAGAAAGAATTCCCCACATCACACCGATTAAATATTCATCAGCGAGTTCACACTGGAGAGAGACCGTACAGCTGTGAGCAGTGTGGAAAAACTTTCTGTCAGTCAAGTAACCTCAGGAAACACCAACGTATTCACACTGGAGAGAAACTATACTCCTGCAGACACTGTGAGAAATCTTTCACTACTTCATCATACCGCAGAATACATGAAGGGCTCCATACTGGACTGAAACCATACAACTGTGAGGAGTGTGGGAAGAGCTTCACTCAGCTAGGTTCTTATACAAGACACAAGAATTTCCACACTAAAGAAAGGATCTACCCTTGTCAGCTATGTGGGAAAGTCTTTAGCTCCTATGATTCATATCTGTATCATGAACGTATCCACACTGGAGAGAAATCCTACAAGTGCAAGTACTGTGAGAAAACATTTAGATCAGCAGACACATGCACAAAACATGAACGTATCCACACCGGGGAGAAACCATACAGCTGTGCACAATGTGGGAAGAGTTTCAGTCATTTATTTTCATATCGCAAACACAAACTTATCCATGCTGGACTTAAACCACACCAGTGTCAAGACTGTGACAGACGTTTCTATTCATCGTCTAATCTCTCACGGCATCAGCGTATCCACACGGGAGACAAACCCTACTGGTGTGACAAATGTAACAAAAACTTTACCTGGTCACACAAGCTGAAGAATCACAAGTGTGTCTTGCTTGATAATGAAATACAAAACTTGGGCCCTGATGTTTCATGAGTTTGTAAATTAAATAAAATGCTGAGAGGTATTTGCACATTATAAGGAGGTTCTTGAGAATGTCCTCACATCATGTTGTAATATGAAGTGACACTAAAGGTTAAAACACCATACAGAGTTATGAAGTTGCCAGCAGCATGACACTGTGAAAGTGCTGTAATTGTTTGTGTGATCACTTTGCTGATGGGAGGATGTGACAGACCCTGAACTGTTGCATTTTTTAAAAATATCTTTGTTATGATAACTTTCATATATGGCATTATTACGTTAGCATATCCTTAATGAACTTGATGACAAACATTATCCCAGCACAATCTAATCTGTAACATTTCAATGTCATTCAATGATTAGAGAATGTTACTCCACACTTTGCCTTTCTTCCATTCTCTCCTTCACTTAAGAAACTTGTAAGCCTAATGGGTTTTTCACCTTAACAGTCATTTTAAGGGCTAAGATGCTTTGTGAATAACTTTTGTCTTTACCAAGATCTAGTCTTAACTTTAAGTGGAAATTCTCAGAATGTCATAAATATGAGAAATTTATTAAAAGTTCATCACTAGGAGCAACTGTTGCACGGTATACTGAAATTTCTTTTTTTCTTCTTTTTTAATTTAAAACAATTGCTGATCTGTTAGATATCAAATATTGAACTAGGATAGTTTCAGTCTCAAGTGTTGTTTAAGTATCAAGTAATGTGATACTAAATTTGGTTTTGGCATTGAACTCAACATTTTGGCATTATGTCAACACTACTTGGAAGCTTTATGAATGTGATCTCAGGTGTACACAGTCCCTCTAGCTTGTTCTGTGATATATGCACAGAATTGCCATGTGACAAAAAGACACTTTGAGTGGTAGATCAGGTTTCCTCTAGTGTGTGAGGAGCGTTACACCCTCAGGGGGACACTGGAGAGAAACAGTGATTCCTGATCTGTCATGTTTATCTCATACTTTGTTAAACTTTTTTTTTTTTTTTTAAGATGTACTCTTGTTTTCCTGTTGTCTGGACTAGTAAATTTACTTTCTATACCAGGGGTCTACAACCTTGACTATCAAGAGTGCCATTTTTGGACAAAAAGGAAAAAAGAAAATCTGTCAGCAGCCACAACTGTTAAATTCTAAATTATACACAGAGACTTTTTTGGAGGGATTTGGCATCTATTGCTAGCCTGGGGAGACTCAAGACTTGCCACCAGCAGAATATAGAGGAAAAAGATGCTGAGTTGTAGCTTTGGCTCTGACATATTTGCCCACCCTCCCAGTCTTTCATTGCTCACTCCTGGTTTCTTACAGGCATCACAAATTTCCCGTATCACCCCCAGTTTACGACAAAAAGCCCCAGATTAATATATCTCAGAAAACCATATGTAAAATATAAATTTTCTACAAGTGAAGAATGTTGAGAATCACTGTAAACCAACAAAAACTATAAATGATAATTAAAATGTTTGAAAAGAACAGTTATTTATATATTTTTTTTGTCAAAGCCACAGGGAAAGAAAGGGCCACATGTGGCTCTGGAGCCACAGGTTGCAGACCGCTAATCTAGAAGGTAGAACAGCCAATCAGAACAGGACCATTGAAGAGGGTTCTTCTGTAGGAAAACTAAGAACCCAGAGGCTGTTTGAAGTATCAAGGTTTTGCTGGTGTGAAAGTTAAGCTAACATGATACCTTTCTGGAATTATCCATCAAAAGTGATTAACAGTGTGAGAAACATGTTATCGATGCAGGATATTTTCCAATTTATCAATGAACTTTATTGTCCAAAATGATATCAGGGCACTGATATTTTTATAGTAATAAATATCTATAAATTAAAACACACACACAAACACATTAAAATATATGTTTATACTGAACCTGAATTAATAAAATTTTAAAAACTAAGTGTTTAAAAGTCTCATGTCTCCTCTGGTGGTTGGATGGTTGTTGAAGCTCCTCTGCAGGTTCAGGTGTGGTGATGTCCTGCCACCTGCTGGCTCATTTCTCTCACTGCTGTTACTCGACACTAAAGGAGGTTTGATGAGACACATTAACATTATATTAAACAGAAATACTAGACAGTCAAGGGGGATTGTTGTGTCCTAAAAATGCCTGATTTCACAGCATCTTTTCAAAAAACTTGTGAAGTATGTTGCAATGTTTTGGGTGTTTTTTGGGAAAGAAATTGCAGGAACAAGTGAAAATTACACAAAAAGTTGCACTTTTTTCCTCTTATTATAATTATTTTATGTACAATTCATTCAAAATGAACTTGCACTTTGTTACAGGGAGAATAAAACCACACTCTGTCCTATTTAAGCTTACCAAAATGGCTCAAAATGACAAAATTTCTAACAAAATATGCTTTAAATGTGAGTGAAGAAGGTGACTTGGGGGCTTGGGGGATATTTCACAAAGAAGAAAAATCTTTTTGGCTCTCAAAATCACTAAATTACATTACAAAAATGTAAGTGCACAGAGAACTGATAAATTTAAATAATGCTAAATCTCTTCAGTACCTGTGACAAAATAAAATAAATAAATAAATAAAAATACAACAAAATAATAAATAATATAATATTAAGTCAGCTCACTGAGACGTTTATGTATTGTTTTGGTGGGACTGATGTGATTCCTGGAACTTATGGGAAACTACAATGATTGGTCAAATTTGTGGAAAAGTTGTGATGATTGAACAAAATTGCAAGTTTGTGCAGAATTCACAGGAATTGGTGTGACTGGAAAATATTTTAGAGATTGATAAATTTTCAAATCAGGACAAAATCAGTCTTATGTTATAAATCCTTTTATAAATTTGGTAAAATTTCACTTTCACAAAAGTCAATTTCATAACAAAAAATATTATATCTTTATATCCTTTGACTGGCTGTGATGTTTTAATATGAAGGGTTTTATATGTTTCCATAAGAAAAGGAAAATAACTGAGTTCTCTTTTTAAATATTTTGAAAAACAGACATACATTAAAATGACACAAATAATGTGGTCCTGAAAAAAATATTAACTGAACTGAAAAGATGGTTGTATTGTTGTGTTAGTTATCTATGATGTACTATTAAATTAGTCTGTTTTGTACTATATTGTATTTCTGGGTCTGGGTCTTGTCTAAAAAGACTCTCGTGCGATTGGTAATATTATTATGAGACACAAAATATTTGCTTGCTGACAGATTAAAACTTCATCACACAACAGAAGACTGATATGTCCAGCATTAAATATTACAGTTACACAGAAAATTAGTATTTTATACAACACGTGGTGTTTGTTGTCAAAATTAAGAACCAATCAGAGCCTGTCAGCTCATTGATCAGGTGACAGCCAGGCGTTTGCAGTCAGTGGAGAGCAGCTGTGGCGCCTGGCTCTACAAACTGCGGCAGCCTCGATCTCGTGAAGTTATTGTTCCCTACGTATGCATGACGTCAGAGCAAGTCGGGATCAAGTCGGACACAAATCTAACCGGCATGCATTGTGCGGCGATCACCGCTGATCGATTCTGCGCAGACCTGGATCATCTCAAACGCACCTATTGGCCACTCACACTGTACTTTGATTGGCTTCAAGACAGCAGCAGCGTCTAAAGAGGATCCCCAGTCTCGCGAGAGTGTGATCATTTACGTTATTCTTCCGTTATGATCGTTATGATGCTTCCGGTCCGTAACTCTGTACACATCTTCACCGCAGCAGCGTTGCCACTTTATAAAACATGATTTGTTTGCTCACTGGGCACGCTGAAGAAATAACGCGTACAAATCTCGTGAGAGTTTCACAAATCTCGGGTTCCCTTTTCGACACGACTCCTGCATTGTGAGGAGACTCAGAGGAACATCAGCGACCATTTTGTGTGACTTCAGGACGGCGGACTGACGATGAGTTCTCCGAAAGAGGTGAATCTAAAGTGTTCTGTGTGTTTCCTCCTCTGTGTTCGTTCGTGATGTTCTTTACTTTTCATATCAACGTTATTCAGGCTCAGAATGACGTTTCACCACGTTAAGCTGCTCCTTCCTGTTTTTTTTTCCTTTTTCCTCCATCTGAGTTTGACGCTGAACGTAACAACCGTGAAAAAAACCGCAGGCTGAATGCAAAAGTGTAGGAGCCGCTCGCGGGAGCGCGCACAGCGGAAGTGAAAAGTAGCAGACGTTCTGATGATCTCTATGGCAACGTACTGATTACAAACCGTATAATCTTCTTTGTTGGTGTTCATCAGTGATAAGCTCTGCTGCAGTTTGCCCTCACCTGTCCACGTTAATCAATCCAATCAATATCATTAACAGATAATCCTATGATCATTATGATTATATGATGATTATTATTATTATGAGTCTTGTGATGACGGAGTGTTACTTATTTACATATTTGTGTCATTTTTTTTAACTAACAATGCGCCAGTTTGAGAGTCTGAATTGTAAACAAACATGGATGATGATCCACTGTTGAATGTTTAAATTTTTTTTTAGTAAGTCAATTACAAATATAGTTTTCTGCACTTCTCTTTTCTTGCTGTACCAAAGACATAGCAAGGCGAAACCCTAAGACTGAAAAAAAAAAAAATACAAACTAGTGCTGCACGATATGGTGTTTAAAAAAAAAAAAAAAAGGATTATTGCATTTATTTTGACTGAAATTGCCATGGCTGTATGTGATGCAGTTTCTGGGAATGATCATTTTTGCAACAACTTTCAGTTTAAATTTTTAAAATCTCGTTGAAGTGACATTTTTTGAACATGTTTTCTTACATCTGGAGAACAAGATTTTCAGGACGTGGTACTTCTACAGCAGAGCTTGAGATCTGTGCCTGAATCCAACAGGTTTGGGTCAGGTCACACTGTTTCTCATATATTTCATGGGCTTACATCGGGTTTGGGCTATATTTTTATTACCTCAATTATTATTATTATTATTAGTAGTAGTAGTAGTGGTAGTAGTAGTAGTAGTATAGTCATCATTTTAATTTTTTTCTTTCCATTTTTTTCTCCCCAATTTTGTTGTTGCCAGTTCAAATCCCCCCATGTATTGTCCCTGTCACCGCCAACTCCTACTGATTGGTGCATAGAAGGAAGCTTGTTAAGAAAAATGTTGGGCTGTAACTGGGATTGGGCTGAAATGTGTTTATGAGGGATGGGGTTTTTCTCACACTTATTTTCTTTTCAAAGCCTCAGTATGTGTGGTGCTGTTCAATAGGCAGTAGATAAATCCCAGGATTCTCAGGGTTCAGTGACTCCTCTTTGTATCTTCAGTTATCCTGGAGATGGCACTGTTGTGCTGGTGGTGGGTTCCTCATAAAGGAAGCGTTTTGTCTTATCTTGACACACTGTCTTTGGTCTTAACTATATGCCAAATGTCTTTCCAAGCTGTCACTTTTTTCCTTTTCTTCCCTAGTAGATACTGGGTCACCAGATGTCTTTACACAATGTCATATTGCAGCCATTAGTGTTAACCATTAGTGTTAGCTAGTAATCCAGTTTTGCTCTGTGATCCTCATTCTTTATAATAAACCATAATTCATATTTTCAGCAGTTGGTATGACCATTTCAGATTTGATTTTTACTTTACACATTACACAGTTGCTGAGCTGCAATGATTATTTTTTTACTATTTTGATAATTAATTAATTGATTTGAGTTATTTTAAGAAAAAGGTCAAAATTTTGCTTCCTAGGAATGCTTAACAGTTGCAGGGACATTTGATGCTAAGTTGAGTGATGAAATGTACTAGAACCCTCACTCATTTTGTCCCCTCAAACCCAGTCTCTAACCCAGCACAGAAATGACAGTTGCCAACATAAACCACCATTTTGTGAACAAACACTAACAGAAAGTAACAACTGTACAACGAAGCCTAACATTTGCATTGTGGAACATACAATAGATAACTTAAACTCTTAGCAATGCATCATGGGGGTTCTACAAATGAGGGCTGTCTCTCATCTGCAGCATTTGGGAACCTCATATGCCAGAACCCGACAGTGGGGTGATACCCAACCCCACTGGTCACAGTTAAAAATCTCCTCACCCTCAAAAAGTCAACTTCTACTGCAGCCAGTTTGTAGGATTTTTCTGGTCTAATTATGGTCATAGGGTTATAAAGATTATGAATCTTTTCTTTGCAAAAGTCCTGTGAGATGCGTGCAGTGGTCACTTTCAGTCATGTTCGGAGTAGAGCCACAGCAGAGTCAGAAAATAAATAGATGATAGATAGACCCAACTTCAGTAACTTCATGAGTCACTAAGTGTTAACAGGGGTTAGCAAATTCTGCTCCACCTAGGACTACTCAGTGCCTCTTTACTGGGCACCAGTCTCATATTTATGTGTGTATTGTTGAGAACATGGACTTGAAGTCGAAATTAATGGTTCAGGTCACATTTACACCCGTGAGTCACAGCCCATACTGAAGATATACGGAGCTGGTGCAGCTGGTGCATTTCTTGTTTGATGGGTGCAAGTGAAAAATGTGTCCGACTCACTTGCAGTTGAAACGGGGTTAACATCAACTGTTTCTCCTGTGCTGCACTCCACATGAGTCCACTTTAGTGAAGCACACAGCAGTAGAGAGAGAAACGGGACCAATCAAAGTGCCACTGGCTGCTGTTCTAATTACATCATGTTGTCTAAATGCTGTGCATTTGTTGTCAGATTGATGTTAATTTGCTTTTGTTTTCTCTGTTGAAATGTTTTCTTAAGCTACAGTGTGTTAAGCTCTCAGGGCCACCATAGAAATCAGAGATAATAAAACATGTTTTAGTTCACCACTGCACTTTATTTAGACTCTCTCACTCACTCTTTTTGTCTGTTGCTATAGAAGCAGAGAGGCACAAAAAAACCTGGATCTCACCGCTGTCAACACTGTGAGAAAGAATTCCCTACTGCACATCGACTGAAGATTCATGTGATGTTCCACACTGGAGAGAAACCATACAGCTGTGACCAATGTGAGAAAGAATTCCCTACGTCACAAAGATTAAAGGTTCATCAGAGAGTTCACACTGGGGAGAGACCATACAGCTGTGACCAGTGTGGGAACACGTTTTCATACGCACATCACCTTAGAACCCACCAACGAACTCATAGTGGGGAGAAACCCTTCCGTTGTGACCAGTGTGGTAGAGCTTTCTCACGGACAGATTCTCTCAGGAGTCATCAAGTCATTCACACTGGAGAGAAACCTCACCACTGTGACCAATGTGGGAAGACGTTCCCTCGATTGGACAGCTTACGAATCCACTTACGTATTCACACGGGAGAGAAACCGTACCACTGCAAATTCTGTGAGAAAACATTCTTTACTTCATCAGATCGCAACAAACATGAACCAATTCACAGTGGACTGAAGCCATACAGCTGTGAGGACTGTGGAAAGAGTTTCACTCATATAAGTTATTACAACAAACACAGAAATTTCCACACTAGAGAAACAATCTATCCATGTCGATACTGTGGGAAAGTCTTTAGTTCTTGCAGTTCATGTTTGACTCACGAACGTGTCCACACAGGAAGCCCATATCCACGCAAGACATGAGTGTGTCCACACTGGGGAGAAAACATGCAGCTGTAAGCCATGTGGGATGAGTTTTAGTAGTTCATTGGTAGTTCATTACATACAGGTGTTCTGCAGTATTTATGTATTTACAGCAATCAGACTAATGCTTCACACCCTGCTTAAGTGATTGTGACAGTCAGTGGTATTCCCCACCCTGACAGGCTTCTGTAACTTCTTAATGGTATTTTGTCTAGATTTACTCAACCCATGATGATCTTAGCATAAATTCTGGCCATTTCTTCTGCCTCTGGCTGTGCTCGGCGGATGAGGAATGTGATTGTGAGACAGCGTTGATTATGATTAAGTAGACATTGATTAAATTTTGAGTTGCCATATATCTTTAAATTGAATGGTGTTGATGGACCAGTTATGGCTCACTACAAGCATATATACAAATAACATTGCTGGTTTGAACGTTTATGATAATGTAGATTTATAAGTAATGTGTGATATGAAGTACAATCAAATGCATGACATGCATCATTATTTGTTGAATGATTACGCTCACATTTAATTTCTACAATCTGGCTTCAATTCTCCACCTCACCATGACCAAATTATGCTGTCTCCAAAATGTTTGTATGCATGAGTCAGAGTCAAGTTTGTTCTTATAGATTACAAGTCTTGTGTGGGAAGTGTTGTGTGGCCCCAGTTTTTGTGTACACAACAGTTATAAATAAGCCTGCTGGACTCTCATGTTTCATGAATGAGTTTGTAAATAAAATTAAATGTAGAAGTATTTACATATCATAATCAGATTTTTAAGAGTGTGTTAATGCTGTTGTAAATGTTATTAAGCAATAGTAAAAAATAAAAATACCAAGTAGAGTTGTGAAGTTGTCAGAGAGCTGTACTACGAAGGGAGCTCAACACAGTCAGACTTTCTTTGCACGAGCTAAACTTAAAACCCCAGTCAGAGAAAACTGGTTTCTTTGGTGACATTAATAACGTACAGCTCAGTAACTTCATGTAAAGTCTTCCCTCATCTGAAAATCTATATCGCTCATAAAGAACATCATCAGAAAAACAATAGGTTAAAGAGTGGCAATTTTGTACATAACCTGCTCCTGATCAGATTATGAGTCCAGTATGAGTTTCCATGGTGATCTGGCCAGGTTAAAAAGAGTCACCTTTGTGACATTTAAAAATCTGACTTAACATACCTCAGTGACCCATTAATCTCACTTCGTAGCACACCTGTCAGGACTGGAGGATTTGTTTGTGAACTTGGAGTTCTGTGGTAGTTCAGGTTTCCTTGTGTCTAATGAATTTTACATCCTCAGGGCGACGCTGCTCATTTTATACTTGTGATAAACTTGTACTTTTTCAAAATGTTAATTTCTGGGAATATGCCTGTAGTACTGCACTAATTATCCAGTGTAAGGCTCTTACCTATTTGACTAGTGAAATCCAGGTGGTGACTTTTTTTCACCAAGCGGTGTAGTTCTGAATAGTCTGAATAATTTTTAAAAAATGTATAAAACTTAAGTTTATTATTCATTAGTCTGAATTAGTTTTTATGAATTTCTGTTGTATTCAAAAATATTTCTGTATTTTGTTAATTCTCATGTTACACATTGTTGCTTTTATTCTTGTAGTGAATTAATGAATGGTTAATAAAAAGAAAAAATACTGGGATATTACATATATGTTATTTCCATATTCTCTCACTGATCAAGATTTTTAGCTATTGTCTTGTCAAAAACTACTCAGTGTATTAGTTACTTATTAACTGTTGACATTTAATCAATTATCAACAGCAGTATTTAATCAAATCTTCAATTTAAATGACTCCTTCTCTGTTCTGCTCAGTGGTCACGCTCACCTCTCCAAACTAGATCTAAAAATTGTGTGCTTTTTTTCCTTAACCAATAGTTGTAGAGACTAACTATTGATGAACTGATTTATTACCAATAATTTATATTATACAAAATGCATGTTTTTTTAAACTATATATTTATTTAATTTTTTCCGGTCATTTTTTGTCATTCTGATTTTCCTTACTCAACAAATGAGATGCAATTACAGTAATTTCCAGACAGTTGACTAAATATTGATTTATTAATTTTTAATTGATCAAATTCCTTATTCCAGTGAATAATCATTAACGTTCCTATTCCAAACCTGAGCCTGCAGCAGTTTTCTTGGGATTTTTTCATCCATATCTCCTGGTTTTCATTGGTCTGTTTATTCAGATGACCTTATTGGCTATAATTTTTTAAATTTCAATTTTAAATGTGACTAAGTAGATTACATTGTGTAATAAATACGTAAGTACAAGTAAAAGTACAGATTTGAAAATCTACTCATAAATGTACAAGGACCAAAAAAACTACTTAATTACAATAATTTGCATATTTGTAAATTGTCACTTCCTCCACTGATGAATAATCTGTCGATTATTTTGTTTAATCTATTAATTGTTTGGTCCATAAAATGTCAGAAAATGGTGAAAAATGTTGATCGGTTCTCAAATGTCTTGTTTTGTCCACAACCCAAAAATATTCACTTTACTGTCAGAGAGGAGTAAAGAAACCAAATAATATTATAATATTAATATATATAATTCATATTTAAGAAGCTGAAATCAGAGAATATAGACTTTTTTCATGAACAATTACTCAATAGATTAATCAATAATCTAAAGAGTTAAAATAAAATAAAATTGATCCCATATTGAGGAAAATATAACATAAAAAATACAATAGAATATAAAAGTATGAATCAAGGTTATAGACAGACTGGATACACCTTTCACATATAGCAATATGGATATATTCAGATTATTGCTCAAATGTTGTGATACACACAGTGTGTGAAGAATTACACTAGCAGAATAGATATAAATAATAATGCTTTGTAACAAAGGATAATTGCACAGAAATACAGCACAGAAAAAGGTTGATTTCACTGTGTACATATAAATGTGCATTCAATTGCATGTAAGAGATGAAAGACATAATGTAGTACATAATAATAATAATAATTTGAATAAGTATAAATAGATATGATATACAACATGGGGTAGATATTAGTAGCTTTGAAGTGCTGGAAAAGCTTGAAAATGGACCTTGAAAATTGCTGAAAAGTGCTTGAATTTGACCCTGGACACTGGACGGCGCTGTGGTTGAGTTATCTGAAGTTTTAGGAACTAAAACATCTGTCTGGGGTCAGGGAAAGATCGTGGTTTGGGTTCAAATGAGCACCGTCGCGTGATCTTTCGCGAATCTGGGGTTCCCCTCTCGAAAAGATGTTTTGGGCGTATATATGCGCATGCGCGACGTAAATCTGGGGTTCCCTTGTTTGTAAAAGGGAAAGATCTCGCGAAAGTGATCATTCAGACCCAACCCACAATGTTTTCATAACCCCGAGCACGTGTTTATCGTGCCCTAAATGTACCCACACCTTAACCACAAACGCTGCAACATTATAAAACATAATTACTTTGCGTACTGGACACAATGCGTACAAATCTCGCGAGAGTTGTGCAAATCAACGGTTCCTTTCTGGACACTCCTGCATTGAGAGGAGACACGCTGGTGAGAAACATCGACGACCATTTTGTCTGACTCCAGGACGGCTGACTGACGAACAAGGAACATGAGTCCTCGACAGAAGGTGACTTTAAAGTGTTTCGTGTGTTTCCTCCTGTGTGTTTGTTCATGTCTGCTGACATTAATGTTCTTCACTGTACACATCAACGTTATTCGAGCTCCTTCCTTTTTCTGTGGCTCCATCTGATGTTGACGCTGAAAGATCATCGAACTAACATCGAATACAAACGTGTTCCCGTCTTTGAAGGAGGTCGGAAATGTTTCATAAAGTCGTGCTGCAGTTGTTGCTGCTGTTGCAGGCAGCTCGCGGGAGCGCGCACAGCGGAAGTGAAAACCAGCAGGCATTAGGGTCGTTCGAGATGAACTGCGCCTCGCCTGGACGGTGGACGAGATCAGGGCAGCCGCAGCACCAGGTGGAGACAAAAAGCGGACAGTTTCCAGCAGTGTTAAGAAAATAAACAGGAAGAGACACTAACATCCTGTTAGATCACCTGTAGGTTACCTGTAGTCTGCAGACCACGTTCATCAAGTTCTTGATCACTGATTGAAGTTAAAATAGAAAATATCCTCCTGCTGATACATGTAACATCTGTTCTTTTATTTGCCTTGTAAAGCACTTTGTTACTGTTCGTTTGATATGTCTCGTATATAACCTTTATTATTATTATGACATCAGACTAATATATCCAGCGTTAAATATTACAGTTACACAGAAAACTAGTATTTTATACAACATGTCATGTTTGTTGTCAAAATTAAGAGCCAATCAGAGCCTGTCAGCTCATCGATCAGATGACAGCCAGGTGTTTGCAGCCGATGGAGAGCAGCTGCAGCGCCTGGCCCTAAAACGCGCTGTTTAAAACCCAAATAATCTGACTTGTTGCTGCTCATCAATGATGAACTCTGCTACAGTGTCTCTTCATGTGTCCATGTTAACCAGCCAGTTCAGGAATGAACAGATCAATAGTTATGATGACGCATAACTTTATTAAGAGGACAAGCCACTGCTGAATGTTTACATTTTTCTAAATTAATATCTTTCTTTTTTTTTTTTTTTACTTTTTTGTTTTCCTGCTGCCTGTGGTTAGTTCAGGTGTCCATAGTAACAGTGGGACAATTGATTGTCAGTGGTTTGTTCAGGTGTCTATGATTACAGCGGGACTTTTGACAGTCTGCGATTAGTTGTCAAATAATAAAAACTGAACAATGGAGTGTCTGTGCTTAGTTCAGGTGTCTGTAATAACAGCAGGACATTTGAGTGGTGAGTCCAGGTGTCTGTAATTTTTCAGAAATGTCAGGTGTGTGCGGTCAGTTTAGGCGTTTGTAATGACAGTGGGACAGTTGAGTGTTTGTGGTTGGTTCTACACACAGAATGGCCCTGACTCAGCCACAAACTCTGCCGCCTCAAATGAATGTATATCTTTTTTTTTAAATATATTTTTATGGCTTTTGTGGAACATACAGAACATACAGCATTTAAAAATGAAAAGAAAACAATAAAGTAATAATAATAAAACAAAAACAGTTGCACAAAGTTAAAACCTAAGTCTTATCTCATTACGGGGGGCTACATGGACAAAAGTACGTAGAGGATCATAAATAAAAGGGGCTAATGCAGAGTTACATTTGAGAGGGTGGGGGGTTAAAGTTTGGCCCTAATAAAATCTTACCTTACCTAAAAAGTGAAGTGGATACGTTACATGTTTTTTATTTGTCTGCTGTTACTTTTGTTTTATGTTTGCTCTTTAAATGCATTTTCTGTAATGTTTTAAACTATTTATTGTCCTGCTTTTAGCTTTTGTTTTTAATGATCTCAAACACAATTTTAATGTTCCTTTAATGTTTTTATTTTAATGCATTTTCAAGTTCTGTAAAGCACCTTGGATTGCCTTGTGTATGAATGGTGCTGTATAAAAAAAATTGCCTTGCCTTACCTTACAAAATAGAATTGAATAGAATTCAACCTGATATTTTTATAATTTCCAGGCTAAATGAAAGGATTGAAGTAACATTAACCTATTGGCAACACGAAATGACTCAGATATGTAATGATATAATAAGTCATATAGAATTGAGATAAAACAGGAAACTGTTGTATCTCCACTCAAGATCATCAGATCTTTTCCAAATTTCATGTGTGATTAAAATCAGGGCCTCAAAATATGTACAAGCCTGCTATACACACAACAGAATGTATAATTATTAGTATGAGTTTGCTAGCGCACCATTTACTGGCCACATGATGTGAAGTTATCTTTTGTGTGCTGGTTTAGAACTGTATTGTTGTAACCGTAGGTGAAGTTGATCTTTGAATAATTGATGAATAGTGCCCACAGAATATCAAATAGAATTTTGGCATGTAATGCCCATCCCTAACTTACACTCTCTCCCTCTCTATCTTTGTCTTTCCCCATAGAAACAGAAAGGCCCAAAGACACCCAGCTCTCATCGCTGTCAATACTGTGAGAAGGAATACCCTACAGCACGGCGACTAAAGACTCATCAGAGAACTCACACTAGAGAGAAACGGTTTAGCTGTGACCAGTGTGGTAAAGCTTTTGCTCATTTAAGTCACTTCAAGATTCACCAAGTTGTTCACACTGGAGAGAAACCATATAGCTGCAACCAATGTGAGAAAACATTCACAACATCAGGACATCTAACAGTTCATCAGAGAGTTCACACTGGAGAGAGACCATTCAGCTGTGATCAGTGTGAGAAAACTTTTATAAGGCCAGATCATTTCAAGACTCACCGACTTACTCACACTGGAGAAAAACCGCATCACTGCAGATTTTGTGACAAGTCTTTTGGTTCTGCATCATACCGCAACACTCATGAACGGATTCACACTGGACTGAAGCCATACTGCTGCGAGGACTGTGGGAAGAGATTTGCTTATCTGAGTAATTACACAACACACAGAAACATCCACACTAAAGAAAAAGTTTATCCCTGTAAACTATGTGGAAAGATCTGTAATTCAGCCGGTTCTTATCTGTATCATAAACGTGTCCACTCTGGAGAGAAACCGTACAAGTGCAAACACTGTGAGAGAACATTCTCAGCAGCAGGAGCACGCGCTAAACACGTGCGTCTTCACACCATAGAAAAACCATACACTTGTGCTCTATGTCCGAAGGCCTTCCGTAGTTCATCTTCATATTACAAACACAAGCTTTTTCATGCCGGAGTGAAACCTCACCCATGTCAAGACTGTGACAAACATTTCTATACGTCAGCCGATCTCGCACGTCATCAACTTGTCCACACAGGACACAAACCATACTGGTGCCACAAATGTAAGAAGAACTTCACTTGGTTAACTCAGGCACAAAGACACAAATGTGGCATTTCACCTGAGGAAAGACAAGTGTGTGTGAACCAAATACCTGGACCCTCAGGTTTCACTAGTGAGTTCGTCAATGAAAGTAGATCTGGAGAAGTGTTTACACAGCATAATCAGATTCCTGAGGACGTGCAGTGTGTTATATTAGGAAATGATTTTTGAAGTTAAAAACTCCATATAGGGTTGTGAACTCACTAGGTGAGTTGGTGCTTTTGGTGCTTTTATCTCTAACTCCTATAATGTCCAAAAATCTCTAGAGTATCATAAGAAATGTAAAAAAGCTTGAGATAGCAATGTCACCAGTACATACTGGGATGCGTCCAAAGTCCCCATAGCCTGTCCCAGGATGCACTGCTTCTGCAGCATCACCAGACCAGTAAGATTTAATTGTGAACTACTGGTCATATTCACAAAGCTTCCTAGTACAAAGGATTTCTCCTGGTGATGAAACTCTAAGAAAATTCTTAAAAGTCCTTAAAGTCTTTAAATCCTTAAAGTAAAGAATAAATCCTGGTTTGGAAAAAAAGTTATTCACAAAGCCCTTAAAAGAGCGGCTAAAGGATTTTTAACAGGCTTAAGAGTTTGTTAAGCAGGGAAGAAAATGGCAAGAAGACAAAGGGATAGATAAATATTCTCCAAATGTTGCATGCCAGTGAATTAATGAAACACTACAGATTAAACTGTGCAGGAATAATGTTTGTTATAAAGAGTTTTACAAAAGAAAATAAAACAAGACAAAGCAGATGAGTCTCCGACGTAATATGATATGGCTATAATGCTAGAAATTAAAGTAATGATAACACTAAGATATTTGCAACAGTGCAGTGGTGACGACTTTGGTCTGTTACCGCTTTCCATCAGCAGAGTGGTCAAACAATTACCCCGCCTTCATAGTCTCATATTGAGATGCAGTTCATGTCATTTCCACTGGATGTCCATGCACAGCAGGATCACAAAAGGGCATTCATGAACACAGCAGGCTTCCCTCATTGATATCAAATATATAAAGTATAAAATATACTAGCATAGTAATTAAATTAGCAAATAATATAATATAACTATTAGCATGTGAATAGATTAGTATCTTTGTGTTTTTAAATATTTTGTAGACTACTTTTCAAGTGTGGACTACAATTTATTCAACAGAGCTCTTAATAGTATTCATAGTAACATAGAGAGTAAATTGTATTGATTTTAGTGTTCATTTGATGCCCTGTATCACGAAAAGTGCATATTTTCCTCTTTTTTTTTTTTTTTAATCTTTTTTTGATCAGCCAATCTCAGTTTTAAAAACATGTCACACCTAGTAAGGGATCAACCACTTCTCCTCTCTACGATAAAAGCTTCTGTCCTTCGCTCAGAGTTGCTCAGAGAGTCTTCCTAAATCTTGGAAATCCCAAAGCCTGGACTCCTTGCTAGAAATTTTTAGGCCTAGTCGGGAGTTCTGAGAGGATTCTCAGAATGGTTTCCTCATGTGTGAGAAACGATGGGCGTCATGCAAGAACCACTCATACAAACAGATTTGTCCTTAAGTTGTGGGCGCGAGTGATTTGAAAGAACATGTGGCATTCACCAGTTTTCTCGTATGTTGAATTTTATTTTAGATACAGACAACTTATGTGTGGTCCAAAACTGTCTTAGAGTCAAGTGCAATCAGTCTGCTGTTATCCAAACCAGAGTTTTTCACTAAGGACTCTCATTAGTTTGAAGACATTTTGAGTTTAATAAATGAATTACACTTAATAATTCCACCAATATTATCCTCTCTGTCTACATTTCAAATTATAATTGTAAATTTACATATTAAGCCTCTCATCATTAATTCAGTGATCTATTATTCCCTGCTGTCAGATGTATTTCTGCCGTATATCTGTACATGAAGGTTTGTGAAGTCTCTGTCCAGGCGAACATCCTCACTGATTCTGTTTTCTGTCTCCGTGATGAAAACTTGCCCTTAACCCTCTCCTCTCACTGTAGTCATCACTTTGCTGTGGCAAGTCTTTTTTGTTGTTGTTGTTGTTGTTTTTTCTTTTAAGTCATTTTCACATTGCAACATTTCCTCTTTTCAGTGACAGTCCGACACCCTGGTAAAACAGCACTCACTTTTCCCATGTCTTTGCTTTAGCGGGTCTTTTAATTCCACTGCTGATGCTGTTAAACTGACAGATTCTCCTTTCTGGATCTCTGAAAGCAGGACATCAAACTCCAGACTCGTAAAGTTCTTCTTTTGTCTCTTTGATGCTATTATGCTGTGTTCGTACGAGGCCCTTGTATGAAAAAAATAAGAGAACTTTTAGACAGGAATACAAAAATGTTCCTGCATGAGGCCCAATGATTCCTGATCTCTTATGTACATCTCATACTTGTACTCAACTTGTACTCTTTGAAAATGTACTCTTCTGTTCATGTTCTCTGTAACAGATCGTAATTTGTTTGAGCCTCTGTGGCTGAGAGTAACCCATAATCCTTCTGTACATGGTAGTGATATATTTCATTATTTCATGTATTTTTTTTAACGTTTGTCTTGCATCATACTAATCGTTTATCTTGTTTAATATTTAAAACCGTTTGTTTTACTCTTCATTAATCAAATCATTTTTTTTTTCTAAGTTCTATTCAACCATCTTTCTGTATTTTGTTTGTCTCTCATGTTATACACTGTTGCTTATATCTCAATCAGACTTTGATGAATGTTAAATAAAAAAGAGGAAAACTATACCAGAATATATTTTATTTACAGATCTTCCCAGTGTTGGGTATTTTAACTGTTTTTGGAACTTTGATAAAGAATTGACCAGGGTTCACCGGATGAATTACACAGTTGCAAATGGGAACTGAGAACTGGAACCCTTGAGAATCTGTTCCAAATGGTCTAGTCCATCAGAATCATGTACCTCAGAGATTATCATTTCCCTTAATGGATTTTAAAAAATAGATGACCTGTTAACTCAGCTTAAATGCATTTATTTATTTTTTATTGATAAAGTATTTCATGTGTACATACATGTGTCAAGATAATGTGGTGATGTGGAAATGGTAGTAATAATGGTCAGGAAAGTTCAGTGATGCCCAAATTAAATTTTTAAGTAAGGCTTGTTGTGAACTGTTGTGAACAAAAAGAAATGCTTATAACTACAAGGATGCTTTGAACTAGTGACTTCAGCTGGAGGAGAGTTCTAATATAAATTATGATAATAAAGAGTTTTTAAATACTGCAGAAAAAAAGAAAAGAAAAGTAAGTTTTAAAGTCTCTCCTGCCTTCTGTCTCCTGTGGTGGTTGGATGCTTGTTGTTGAAGCTCCTCTGCAAGTTAATTTGTGGTCATGTGCTGCCACCTGCTGGCTGATTCCTCTTACAACTCTGACTCCACTCTTCAGGACAAAAACATGATTCATTCTGTTGAACTGATTACAGTCACATAATAATTTTAGATTGATTTAAATATTGATGAAATTGCAGCTAGGTTAAGAAAATGTAATGACTGTACGTTGTCAGTGGATAATGTTGATCTATAGAAATGTTGGTAAATCTTGATAAAATGTTGATCAAAGCCCAAGATGACGTCATCAAATGTATTATTTTGTCCACAACTCAAAGATATTTAGTTCACTGTCACAAAGCAGTAAAGAGACCAAAAAATATTCACATTTAAGAAGCTGAAATCAGAAAATTTGGAAACAGCTCAAAATGATTCATCGATTATCATAATAGTTGTCAATTAATTTACTAGTCAATTAATAATCAATACTGATTAATGGTTGCAGCCTCCATACAAACAATTCATAACTCTACAAACCCCCAAAGCTTTAAATATGTTCAGTATATGTGAACAGTACTGCGGAACCTTTTTTCATGATACAATTGATTACCACTGACAGATGTGTTTGTCACTGTGTTGTTGCTTTTTTTATTTTCTTTCTTTAAAACATTTAAACATTTGTTCCCGATTCAGGAGAGATTCTGGTTTGGGTTTAAATGGTCATTCTCGCGAGTCTGTGGTACTGAGCACTATCGTGCTGAATCCAGTGCGCATGCGCGACAGGTCCATCAGCTCCATAGCCCCGAAAGATCTCGCGAGAGTGACAAATTTAATCCAAACTAGGATCTTTCTTTTAACTGTAACAAGGTGTTTCTGTCCCTAACCTTGTCAGCACTTTAACCACAGCGTTACCACATTAGAAAACACAACAACTTTTTTTTTACACCGGGCACAATGTAGAAATAAAGCGAACAAATCTCGCGAGAGTTTCGCAAATAAAGGGTTCCCTTCTAGACACGGCCCCTGCGTTGTGAGGCGACCATTTTGTCTGACTTCAGGACGGCTGACTGACGAAGAAGAAGAAAGAAACATGGGTTCTCCACAAGAGGTGACTTTAAAGCTTTTGTGTGTTTAATTAATGTTCTTTACTTTAGACATCAACATTATTCAAGTTCAGAGTTACGTTTGACCACGTCGTGCAGCTCCTTCCGGTTTTTTGGCTCCTTCTGAGGTTGAAGCTGAACGTTACAATCGTGAAGAAAAAAAACACATCAAATATAATTATAGTTCCATCTGTCGTGATTTCTATGGCAACGTGCTGTTTAAAAACCATATAATGTTCTGTGTGTGTTCATCAGTTCATCAGCGCTGGAATTATTAACAGATCAGAGTATTCTGATCAATCGTTGTTTATTTTCTATTTATTTGTGTTATTTATATATTATTATTGTTAATATTCCAGTATCTGAGCGTCTTAAAGTCTGTGTAAAGGAGAAAAGGGGAGTTTTCTTCCTGTGTCTGTCCTCTGGCTCTGCTGGCTCAAACATGTCAGGACATGTCCATGTTTCAGGTGTTTTTCAGGTCGTAGTGATGTTTGACACCGAGACAGAGCAGAGAGGACTGAACATATTAAGGGCTGCAAAATTATTGTTTTCATAATTTGTTAATCTGTTATTTTCTTGATTAATCGACTCGTTGTTTGGTCCTTAAAATTTCATAATGTCTTAATTTGTCCGAAACTCAAAGATATTCAGTTTAATGTATGTATGTATATATGTATATGTGTGTATATGTATATACACACACACACACACACACACACACACACACACACATATATATATGTATATATGTATGTATGTATGTGTATATATATATATATATATATATATATATATATATATATATATATATATATATGTATATGTATGTATATGTATGTATGTATATATATCTATATGTATATATATATATATATATATATATATATATATATATATATATATATATATGTATATATATATATATATATATATGAAGCGGACTCATCTTGAACTCTGAGTTGAATCAGTCTAAAATGAGAAACTCTGAGTTTTTGGTTCCAGATCAGTTAATATGAATTCTGTCAGTCAACTCTGAGTATGTTCACTCTGAGCTGACCATCATGATTCATCATGGCAACGGGTAAACAAAAGACGGAGTGTGTGCCGATGTGGACAGGGACATTTATCTTTTTTTTTTTTTTTTTAATCTAGGGCTGCAACTAACGATTATTTTCATAGTCTGTTAATCGGCTGGTTATCTTCTTGATTGACTCCTACAAAGAAATCACAGCATCGTCATTTTAATCATCCAAAAAATCTGGTTCTGAATTTATAACTATGTTAAAACCCCACCCAATTAACTGTTATCATGTCTCCGTCTCTCCTCATGTCCAGTCAGGCCAGGTTGTCGAGGTGACAGTGGAGGAGAGAGACGAGGAGGAACAAGACGCTGTCGACTACATGAGTATGGATATTGTGTATTCAACAGTCGCTTCTGATCACCAGGGAGTCACTGAAGAGCAGGTAAGTACACTGATCCACCTGCACTGGTAGAAACACTTTCCCACAGCAGTCACTCCTCAGGTTTGTAGTAGTTTGAGGGAATAGTGCAGTACACACGTTTAATGGCTTGTTCACGCGGCGCTGCAGTTCTGCTGCAGGGCAGCTGACCTGTTAATATAGGTGCTGAAATGAAAACCCACAGGTAACACTACACTCACATGGCGCTCCAGTGTGTATCGTGTTCTGGTGGGCAGTGTTCGAGTAATATTTTACCGATTATGGGTCACAGTGCTTTTTTTGTTTTGTTTTCAAGCTCATCACGCCTAGCCAGTGACTTATAAATTATAAAACTGATGTCATAAGAGCTCTGCAAAAGTGAAGTCAAAGAATCTCGATCGCCCTCTGGTGGCTGGCTGCAGTACAGGTCATAATACCTTCCCTTCCAAATATTAGCAGATGAGACACGAGCCAAACTAAAACATCAAAGTACATGTCAAATATTTTTTTCCAAACATGATGATAGTTCTTATCACGCTGATGTTTGTTCAAGTGTGCATTTTTCTGATCAGTTTGATTTTTAATTGGTTATTTGATGATATAAAAACCATAACTGACAGCTAAGCTCTGCACAAGCGGGCAGCGCTCGTATCTGGGGTGTTTTGTACAGTGGGAGAAAGTGGAATCCAGCTTTATTTACTGTCATTGCTTACAGTCACTTATCTCACCTGTAACAGAGCTTTTCAGTTCAACCATAAATCCACACACACATTACTGCTGATCATTTCATTATGTTAACTTAAATACCACCATAACAACATCATAAAGTCGACATAAAACCAACAGTGATCGGTCTTAGTTTATCATTTCATACTCATTCATTTAAGTGACAAATCCATTCGATAACTGTGGCTTGTAGCAATCCCTGCTCAGTAACCATGGCAACTGATACCACTGAACTAGACTTCTCTGTGGCAGGCCAACTGTGATCTTAATTTAGTTAATTTAGTTACTTCAATTGTCTTTTTGCGCTTTTGCATCACTTCTGTCAGACCTTTTGTCAGTCCAGATCTTTTTCTATGTGACAAAGCCTGTTTAATTTAGTTCCAAAGAACGTATTAAAATTTTTAAAGGTTACAAAAAACATGTCCTACGACTTTTACTGTCCAAAGTGAAACTTAATCTTCAGCTGACAGTCTGTCATAATTTTTTTTCCCCTCAGTGTCTGAGTTTTAACTCCACATCTACTGACAACAATTTATCCACCTTGTCAGTTTGTATATTTCCTCTAAGCTCATTTATTTTCACCAAGTGTTTGGCTACCATCTTTGATGTGCATGTCACAATGTGACATATGCAAGTGGAGAAGATTAAGAAAATGTGTTAAATGCCACATGCAAGCTTTGATAACAGCAGTGCTACCATGTAAAAATGACTTTGGCAGAACTGACAGAGCAGATTGTCATTTGTCAGATTGTTGTCTGGACAGTTTTTGTGTTTAGACAAGAAGATGCTCGACAGAGTCAGGTATTGTGCAGAGTCAGCATAAGCTAAAAAAGCTTCACAAAGGCTGTGTATGATGATCACATGGTTAAAAACTCGATGTTTACATGTTTATTGAGATACCTAAAAAGCCATGGTCAGTGTGCAGTTTGGTTTGTGTGCTTTGTTACAGTACTGTTACTGACTTGAGATCAGCGCGATTCATATTTATTTTTTAATATTTATTTACAGTGGTGTGTTAGAGAGTTTAGGCTTATTGATAAGTTAAATTATCATGTTACTGTTGTTTTGTTCTTTTTTATATATATTCATGCACTTTTGTTGTGTGGTTTGTTATTGTAACTGAGTAAAGACAAGGTTCCATGTTAACTTTTTTTTCCCTTAAGAAATCTAATTGGCTGAAGTCAATTTTGACTTGCCCTGGTACAAATTGTTTTATTTATTAGAGGTAACCAAATAACAATTAAGACTAAAGTTAATAAACAAATTTAGATTTGCCTCAGACCGTGGGTACACACAAATGATGACAGCTTGGCTGTCTTAGATGTGGGAATATACCTTTAAATACAGAGAATCTCAAAACTGCATTCATCAAAAAAGGTTCAATAAAAGTCTTGTAAGTGTTTTTTTATGGTTGATTTATTTAATTCTATATTCATTGTTTTTAGAATTTTATCATAAATGTCATACTGCCACAGCTGCTGTCTGTTGAAGTCAGTGCTGGGAACAATCTGGATGGTCCTTTTCCTCTTTAGCCCGGAGGACACGACGTCCATGATTTGTGAAAACAATCTGAAATGTGGACTCGTCAGACCACAGCAGACTTTTCCACTTTGCATCAGTCCATCTCAGATGAGCTCGGGTCCAGAGAAGTCTGCAGTGTTTCTGGATGTTGTTGATATATGTCTTTCTCTTTGCATGGTAGAGTCTGAACTTGCATTTGTAGATGCAGAGACAAACTGTGTTCACTGACAACAGTTTTCCAAAGTGTTCCTGAGTCCATGTAGTATCCTTTATACAATGATGTGGGTTTTTACTGCAGTTTTTAATGCAGTGCTGCCAGGGGAGCCAAAGGTCACAGACATTCAGTGTTGGTTTTCAGCCTGGCTCCTTACATGCAGAGATTTTTCTGGATTCTCTGAATCCTTTAATGATACTATGGATTGTAGATGGTGAATTCCCTAACTTCATTTAGTTTTGTGTTGAGAAACATTGCTCTTGAACAGCTGGACTATTTGCCCAGGCAGTTTTTCACAAAGTGTTGAACCTCACCCCGTCCATGGCTGTGCACAACTGAGGCTTTTGAGGATGGGCCTTTAAGTCCCAATCATGATACTATCACCTGTTTATCAATTAACCTTTTTACCTGTGGAATTTTCCAAACGTGTTTTTGTTTTTTTAGTATTCCACAACCTTTCCAGTCTTTTTGACCCATCTTAACTTTTTGAAACATGTTGCAGGCATCAAAATCATAATTATATTTATTAAAATGATGTTTATCAGTTTAAACATTAAATATCTTGTCTTTGTACTGTATTCAGTTTAGTATAGGTCTTAAAATGAGGTCTTAAAGTATTTGCTTGTCATTGCATACTGCTTTTAATTATGGTTTACAAAGTGTCACAACTTTTTGGTTATGGGGAACATTACAAATGTCTTGTCAAATTGGAGAGCTCTTCTTCATTTGGTAGTGTTTTGTCTGTGTGAATGTTTTCTTAAGTTGCACTGCATTGAGCTCACATGGCCATACCACTGAAACCATAGGTAATAAAATTTATCTTCAGCACACCACTGCACTTCACTTATACACTGTCTGTATCTTTGTCTGTCGCTATAGAAACAGAGAGGCACAAAAACACCCAGATCTCACCGCTGTCAACACTGTGAAAAAGAATTCACTACATCACAACGATTAAAGACTCATCAGAGAGTTCACACTGGAGAAAGACCATACAGCTGTGACCAGTGTGGGAAAAGTTTCACTCGCCTAGAAGGGCTAAAAACTCACCACCGTATTCACACTGGAGAGAAACCATACCACTGCAGATTCTGTGACAAAGCTTTCATTACTTCATCAGACCGCAACAATCATGAACGGATCCACACTGGACTGAAACCATACAGCTGTGAGGAGTGTGGGAAGAGCTTCACTCATCGAAGTTCTTTCACAGAACACAAAAACAACCACACTAAAGAAAAAACCTACCCTTGTCAGTTTTGTGGGAAAGTCTTTAGTTCCCACAGCTCATTTCAGATTCATGAACGTATCCACACTGGAGAGAAACCCTACAAGTGCAAATACTGTGAGAAAACATTCAGATTAGCAGGAAAACGCTCAAGACATGAGCGTGTCCACACTGGAGAGAAACCTTACAGCTGTGAACTATGTGGGGAGAGTTTCAGATGTTCAGCTTCATTTCATTTACACAAGCTTTACCACACTGGAGTTAAGCCCCACCAGTGCCAACAGTGTGACAAATGTTTCTATACATCATCTGCACTCTACCAGCATCAGCGTATCCACACAGGACTCAAACCATACTGGTGTGACAAATGTAAGAAAAACTTCACCTGGACAACCCAGCTGAGGAAACACAAGTGTATCCAAACCAGGTACTGAAATGCTAAACCTGGACCCTCATTTGTCATGAGTGAGTTTATATGTGTAATTAAATGAAAAGAAATAAAATTTGGATTCTACAATGTCATAGGTTCAAACTGGCCAATTTGGAGACAGCTAAAAAATGTTGCATATGAATATAGACAGGTTTAAATGTGTATACAACGTGTATGTTTTTACTTGTTAATTTTGTGTCTTACAAACGCAGCCATGAATGGCCACTGTTAGACACTGCCTTCTCCGGTCACCTCACCAAGCACACCTTCAGAACATGCATGTGTGATTGTAAAATAGCAAAGTCTGACATCTTGAGCCATTGTTACACTTAATATCCTCAATATCAGTCCTAAACATAATGAAGTTCATCTTAAATAAAATCAAGTTTATATGTTAAATCTGAATCTTTAAGTCTTTAAAAATTTAAATATAGTGGAGACACTCAGCATAACAGTCTTCCTCTTGGATGTTGCTGTGATTCACTGTGAACAACATGTCGCTCATTCCTCAACATCTGCAAGGTGCTTTGCATTGATCATTTATGATTGAACGTGGGCTTGGCGAGGGCAATGAAATGTGTTCGTTTAGATATTTATGCGGAATTGTGGGAGTGAAGTAGGTGGTGTGTTGGGCTTGTGCAAGCTGATTTCGGATTTTTTTAAAAAAAAGGAAATGGCACACTGGCACGCTTACATAAAGTTTTATATTAAAACCAGCTTTTTTGTGTGTACCTGCATTTCCTGATTTTTTTTTTTTTTTTTTTTAAACATGCAAACATTTAGTGTGGATTTTCCACAGTGCATTATTAATGAGGCCCCTGTTTAACTTATAACTAATTTTCCAACATTTAAAAAAGAATCCCTGATGAACAATTTTCTACTTTGTAAAAGATATTATTTGGTAAAACGTTTTTGTTTTTTGTTTTTTTTAAATCTACAAGAGCTGAAAAAAATCCCAAATTTTCACAATTCAGACCCATTTAACCAATTTCCAGATTGAATTAAATAATTAGAGATGATACATGCACCCGACATTAATAGTTTTAGGAATCATACACAGCACTTTATGTCTTGGAAACACTTAAGTAGTCACTTTCCCCATTAGTAGCATGTTTTCTAAATGTTGTAGATTTTTATCATTTCTTCTGTAGCTCATGTTTTGCCTGTTTACATGTCATTTCTTAAGTTGCAGTGGGTTGAGCTCCCAGGACCGCCATACAAACCAGAGACATTACATAACATTTATCTTCAGTCCACTGCTGCACTTCACTTATACTCTTTCTTCTTATCTTTTTCTGTTATAGAAACAGAGAGGCACAAATACAGCCAGAGCTCACCGCTGTCAACAGTGTGAGAAAGAATGCCCTACATCACATCGATTAAAGATTCACCAGAGAGTTCACACTGGAGAGAAACCTTACAGCTGTGAACAGTGTGAGAAAGCTTTCACTACTGTCTTTAATTTAAGACAACACCAGCACACTCACACAGGAGAAAAACCCTTCAGTTGTGACCAGTGTGGTAAATCTTTCTCTCGATCAGATCGCCTCAGGAGTCACCAGGTCATTCACACTGGAGAGAAACTGCACCACTGTGACCAGTGTGGGAAGTGTTTTACTCAACAACAATCCCTAAAACTCCACCAACGTATTCACACTGGCGAGAGACCGTACCTCTGCAGATTCTGTGAGAAATCTTTCATTACCTCATCAGACCGCAACAAACATGAAAGGATTCACACTGGACTGAAACCAGATAAAATCTACCCATGCCAGTTATGTGGGAAAGTCTTTAGTTCCTCCAGTTCATGTCAGGGTCATGAACGTGTCCACACTGGAGAGAAACCCTACAAGTGCAAACACTGTGAGAAAACATTCAGATCATCACAAACACGGTCAAGCCATGAACGTATCCACACTGGAGAGAAACCATACAGCTGTTCACAGTGTGCAAAGACTTTCAGTAGTGCATCTTCATACCGCAGACACAAGCTTTTCCACACTGGTCTCAAACCATTTCAGTGTCAAAACTGTGTCAAATGTTTTTATACATTATCTGAACTGTCAGAGCATCAGCGTGTCCACACAGGGCACAAACCGTACTGGTGTGACAAATGTAAAAAAAACTTCACCTGGGCATACCAGTTGAAGAGTCACAAGTGTGTCTAAATCAGACATAAACAGACTAAACCTGAACTCTCATGTTTCATGAGTGAGTTTGGAAATGAAATTAAATATAGAGGTATTTACAGATAATCACACACTTGAGAATGTGCTCACACTGTGTTTTGGTAGGAAGCGACAAAAGATTAACCCTGCATTCCAGTGCCCATATTACCATACTATTCAGTATATCAGTACAAGATATATATTGAACATTGATTATTTGACATAATATGTCAAATGCAGTACACCAAAAATACCTGGATGTCCTACTGCATCTGGTCACATTTTGTAGCCAGCATGCTTTTCTGATTATTTGGGCAATCCTTTGTGATGGATGTATGAACAGAAGGCCAAAGTTCAATGTAACAAGTTATGAGAACATGTTATGTCCCAATTGTATGTGTACTATAAGTAACAACAGTACTTAGTAGGGGCAGCTGCAGCACATAATAAAAATAAATAGAAAAGGTACATGATTTGAAATGCCAGGTCTAACACCAAGAACACGGCATCTATTCAAGTTGTAGAACAGCTCAAACTATGAGTTGTGTAATATTGTCTATGGCAAGGGTCTCCAAAGTCTGAGACTGTAGGCCTTCCACTTGATTTTTTTTTTTTATTTGATTCTATAGATATTCAACTATTGAACCAAGAATAGCCTGATATTGCTGTTTTAGATGTCAGAGTACTCCAAATACATAAAAATGATCTGTTCTCAGTCATTTATTATTTTGTGACTTTAATAAATTGGGAAAAACAGTCAAATCCGTCTTCAACCAAATCACACATATTTAGGCCATTTGTTGTCATCATTTTAAAAATTAATGCAATAACAAGGGAAATATTCACCTTCTTTCACTGAGCCCCCCCAAAACTGCTGGGGCCTCCCTGGAGAAGCCTTACCTTGCAAGGCAGCTTGATTCATGACATCACACAAGAATCCATCTTTCAACGGTTCAAGTTAGTTGTTTGGCTGCACCACTTTTGATGCAGACTCAATCAACATTCTAGAGAGACTATTGACAGCTACAGGCATGATTTTAAGTCACAGTGGCAAGAAGCAACTTGTCTCAAACAAACAATGGCAGCTCCAGAAGAGTGTAGATACTGCAATAACTTTCAGAAATAGAGAGTATTTTTTTTAATCGGAAGAAGAGCAAAGAATGACACTGAGGGCTTTTCTCAATGGAAAAGATGTTTTAGCTCTTCTCCCAACTGGTTTCAACAAGAGTTTGTTCTGATTGGTTGACGTTAGCCCATGTTAGACGAGATATGCAAGACAAGGTTATTTATATAGCACCATTCAGACACAGGACAATTCAAGGTACTTTACTAGAGCATGGAAATATATATAAAATAAAACATTAAAAGAACATGAAAACTGCATTTGAGATAATAAAAACAAAAGCTGAATGCAATTCCAGTTTGTTCCGTAGGTGGGGAGCAGAAAGATAGAAAGGTGACTCATCTAATCACCTGCCAAGTGTTTTTTGACAGTGCTTGCTCTTTGCCAGGCAGTTTCTTAGGACAACTTCCCAGTCACAAACCATTTGGTGTGTCAGCTTAAGTGAAGTCCACCTCCTGTTCTGAAAACCTCCAAACATCACTTTCCTCATAAGCCACAAAAAGCTTAATGCCACCCCTTTATATTGGCAGGTTTTAAGTCAGCAGGTGTACAAAGTCCCCCGAGCCTGTCCCATGATGCCCTGCAGGCACAGCATTATCATGTTACAAAAAGGTAAACTGTAGTATTTATTTGTGATCTTGGAGCACTGTGGTTTCCTTGTGTGTAATGAGCATTACACCCTCAGCCGGGCACTAGAGAGAAACTGATTTTGATTTGTTGTGTTCATCTCATACTTGTGTTAAACTTGTACTATTTCTAAAGGTGCTCTTGTATTTCTGGAAACTAGATTGTACTTTGTTTGAGCTTCACCTGTATGTGGTCATGGTCTGCTGTACACCTGTCAGGTCACTGCCTTGAAATACATCAACAAAGACATTTGAGTTAAATGATTTGTTAGTGTGCCACCATTTTTCTTTTTTTTTTGATGTTGAGAGTTACTTGGGATTCAAACTTATTGCCTTTGATTGAATCATATCATTTTGATGCCCTTCAATAAGACTTAAGTACATGATGGTAGTAGATTTTATTTTCCATTCATTGCTCTGATGTTTGTCTTGTGTATTATACTAGTAGTTATCCCTTTTTTGATACTTTAAACCACAAATCTTATTTTTCATGAGTTTGAATTGATTTGTATGACATTCTGTTTTATTCAATAATATTTCTATGTTTTGTTAAATCTCACGTTACAGGGTTTCTTCCTTTTTGCTTGTAGCAATTTAACTAATGTTAAACAAAAAGAAAAAAGATTATCTGGATGGTGGTTTTGCATTCCTACTGTTTGAGAGCCATTTTAGTTCATATCCTTATTAGGTAATTATGTTGTAATGTTATATTATTGACATTCAAATATTATGAGAGTGAAAACTGCAGGAAAGAGATGAAACATACATCACATCAAATATTCCAGTTCAGACCCTAATGAAGGTGATATTTTAGGAGAGTAAATAATTTCTGGGGAGTTTTTAAGTTGAGTGTGTCTGCAGGATGTTTCTGCTGGATTATATTTCAGTTTGTCACTTTTATTTTAGAAGAATAAACACAAAGTCCTCAATATGATAAACAAAAATAATGACAGTAACATATTTCAACAAACAGAATGTTTGATTTCTCCTCCTGAGTTTCTAAATACTGAAGAAAGAAAGAAAAATAAGTTTTAAAGTCTCCCACTCCTCTGGTGGTTGGATTGTTGTTGAAGCGCCTCTGCAGGTTCAGGTGTGGTCATGTGCTGCCACCTGCTGGTTGATTTCTCTCACTGCAGTTACTCAGCACTCTTCAGAGGGTTTGATGGAACATAAAAACATAATTTTCTTTAACTGACTAGTTACTTCATTCTTAAATAGAAACACTAGAAATCATCATGATAATCATCAATCATTTATCAAAGTATTGATAAAATTACAATTAAATCAACAAAATTTAGTAACCAAGAATATTGTAAGTGGATAATGTTGATCTGTAACAATCAAATCACCAGTGTGATATTATTCTGCTGTACCTAACTTGTTGCATTTTTGTCTGTTCTCTCTTTATTCTCTTTTTCAAATAATTTATTTACCCCTGAACCCTTGGCACATATGTATATAACCCCACGTCTGCCAATAAAAGAAAAACATATACCCATGACTAATTATGGTTTCTTAAGGTTGTTAAGCATTTATTTAATTGATATCTGGGTTCTTAAGCATTTTAGCATTGATAACTGGATTCTTAAGCATTTTTAGCATTGATAACTGGGTTATTAAACATTTTTAGCATTGATAACTGGGTTCTTATGCATTTATTGCACTGATAACTGGGTTCTTAAACATTTTTAGCATTGATAACTGGATTCTTAAGCATTTTTAGCATTGATAACTGGGTTCTTAAACATTTTTAGCATTGATAACAGGGTTCTTATGCATTTATTGCATTGATAACTGGGTTCTTAAGCATTTATTGTGTTGATAACGGGGTTCTTAAGTAGAAAGCCAAAGTTGTGAAATAAAAAAAATCAATTATAATTGTCATAATTACATAATTATGAAATTAATAGTGGAACTTATGAGCTAAAATGTCTTAAACATGGCTTTTTAAATTCATAATTGTGAGATAAAAAGCCATAAATATGAAGTAAAATTCATTTCATTTCTTTTGATAATAAGAAGAAATATGAGGGTTTTTTAAAACTGGTATAAGGCTGAATGAAGGTTTGTTTGTTTTGTTTTTTTTTCAAAAATAGTATAACTCAGCCTATCTCAGAGAATTAACCAAGTCATAAAGATGAGATATAAAATTTAAATCATGAAATAAGTCATGATTATAAGATTAAAAAAGCAATAAATTTAAAAGATTCATACATATGAGAAAGTCATAAAAGTCATAAGTATGAGACACAAGTCATAATTTTATTTCATGATTTCGACTTTTTAATCTCATAATTATGATTTGCCATGGGATTATATTTATTTTTTACAGGCAGAAATGGGTTTCCATAGGTTTGTGTGTCGCTGTTTGTTCAGAAGTTTCACTCGTCCGTGACTGAGAGCAGTTCGGACTGAACCATTCACCGTTTGTACTGAGGGGGGTCGCATGGTAGCTACTTAGATTATTTTAGCAGAAAAATAATGAACAAACACACCATCACTTAAAGTCTCAGACAGCATTTGCTCAGATACTTCATGTTTAATATGTTCATGTAGTGTTTTTGAGGAGCCTGTCAGATCAGGGCGGTTGGTATCATCCAAGCTTTTCCTCCTTCGGCTGCTGCACTGATGAGAGGAGACTCTGGTGAGGAACATCCGCAGCCATTTTATCCGACTTCAGGACGGCAGACTGACCAAGAAGAAGCATGAGTCCTCAAAAAAAGGTGATTTTGTTTGTTGATGTCGGCCGACATTAATATTCTTTACTTTACATATCAGCATTATTGGAGATCGGAGTGACGTTTGATCACGTGAAGTAGCGCCTTCCTGTCTTTTGGCTCCATCTGAGCTTGATTTGCTGAAATTGTTAAAGCATTTAAAACAGAACTGAAGAACACTCTTGGATGAGAAGTGAAACACTGTCAAGTACTTGAGCAGTTCCAGCTGCCTATGATAACCCTTTACCGAGTTGTTTTGTGAAGCTAATGTTAGCAGTTGATCTGTGTAGCTAATGTTAGCAGTTGATCTGTGTAGCTAACATTAGTGGTTTATTTGTGAAGCTGCCTTTAGTAGTTGGTCTGTGAGGTTCACATTGTGGTTGTTCTGTGTAGCTAATGTCAGCAGTTGGTCTGCGTAGTTAATGTTAACAGTTGATCTGTGTAGCTAATGTTAGCCGTTAATCTGTGTATCTTAAGTTAGCAGTTGATCTGTGTTGCTAACATTAGTCATCTGTGTAGCTAGCATCAGTGGCTGGTCTTTACCTTTAATGTTTTCTTTAAATTAGATGCTGAGTTTTTGGATGATGACAGTATTTCCACTTTTGAAGGCATGACTGTGCTGTGATGGTGTTCATGTTTTCTCATTTATAGATAAAATCATGTTGGTGGTGAAGCTTTTTTTTTTTTTCACTTGAATGAACTGACAGATTAGCCGGTTTCACTCAGATCAGAGTAGGGTTGTAACGTCTTGTGATGTGTTGTAATGTATATTTTAAAATTATAATTGTACTAAATAATCCCTATTTTTTACTAAATGTAATTGTAATCTATGTTGTTTTTTCTCTAGCTGTAATGAATTACTGTTACCTTTTTTTTGTATCCTAATTATGTAATCCCATTACATGTCCTGTTACTCGCCAAACCTGGATGTATGCCAGGTCTGTGTGTGTTTGTGCTTATGTGCAGTCACTTCTGTAGGATTTAGGTGTAAATGATTATCATTTCTCCCTTGACACTATTTTGCAGTAGCACTGATGCTGCATCCTGGGCTTAGCTCCACCAAAGACATTTGTGTTTAAAGAAATGCAAACAAGGCAGGATGTCCACTATTGCAGAACGTATACGTGTGGAGCCAGACATTTCCAGCACTGAGCGCTGTGGAGAGATGTCTGGCTATGTGAGTCTACAAACAGGCAGACATCGTGATTTAAAATTATTCAGATAGACGTTACAGTAAGATTATCATCATGCATATTTATACATCAAGATTTTAAGCTTAGGTCAGGGGCTGCTAGTCAGACTGTATATATCTACAGCTGCTCATGTTCAGCCAGAAGCAGCTGAGTTTACAAGTTAACACATTGCACGTTTCATTTAGGGGTGTGAATCTTTTTGTCTGATTTGATTCAAAATCTGTTTTTGATTAAATTAATGGAAAAATGGGCAGTTTTCAGCCTCTTGCTCCAGTTACCTTGAAATATAATATGAAAAGTAACTGGCAATTAAATGGTATGCAGGGTTTTTATTTTAAAAAGTAAATTTTGGAAGCCACCAGACAATATGGTGGATAGGGGCGGGTACTAATCTGTGCCAAATTTTGATATCTGGTAACATATTTGGACGAGAGAATAATACAGATTATAGATAAAAAGAGAGAGAGAGCAGTGTTGGAGCAAGCAGCAGCTTGTCCAGTCACAGCAGAGTGAGAGAGTCATTTAGTGAGGTGTGCAAAATGCTCTGAATAAGTAACAAGTTTGGCGGGCAGGATTTGGAATTTTTCATCTACCAGACATTTGGTTGATGACCGTAAAAATTAATTTTGGACCCTGCCTTGGAGACTGTTATGCAGGCATCAGCTAATTATTAACTAACTAATTGTTTTCTCACTTGATCACTTAATAGTTATGTAGTCCATAAAATGTAAGAACATGGTGAAAAGTTTTGATCAGTGTTTCCCAAAGCCAAGGTTCACATCCTCAAATGTATTGTTTTCCCCACAACCCAAAGATATTCAGTTTACTGTCGTACAGGAGTGAAGAAACCAGAAAACATATGTTTAAGAAGTTTAAATCAGAGAATTTTGCCTTTAAAAAATAATAATGATAAATACTCAAACCAGTTTAATAACTGTTTGTGATTATTTTAATAATCGATTACTTGTTAAAAACAACATAAACATACACTGATGATGGAACCAATTTCAATGGCTTCACTAGTCACGACCCATGTTAAGCGCCTATTAATTTCCTCTGGAAACAATTTTGTTGTTGTTTTGTCTGAAATGTGTTTTCAGATTACTGTCCATGTGTTGTCAAATAGATTTTTTTTTCCATTGGCTTGTGTTTTGTCTTTTTGCATGTGTTTTCTTAAGTTGCAGTGCCATGGAAGCCAGAAATGCTATTTCATATTTAGTGTACCACTGCACCTCACATACTGTCTTTCTGTATCTTTGTCTCTCTCTATAGAAAAAGAGAGGCACCAAAACCCCAAGATCCCACCGCTGTCAACACTGTGAGAAAGCATTCCCAACATCATATCGATTAAAGACTCATATGAAAGTTCACACTGGAGAGAGACCATACAGCTGTGACCAGTGTGGGACAGCCTTTGCTCACTTAGGAAGCCTGAAGATACACCAACGAATCCACACTGGAGAGAAACCAATTCATTGCAGATTCTGTAACAAAGCTTTCATTGCTACATCAGAATGCAGAGTGCATGAGCGGATCCACACTGGAGTCAAACCGTACACCTGCAAGGAATGTGGGAAGAGCTTCACTCAGCTAGGTCATTACACCACACACAGAAACGTCCACACAAGAGAAAAACTCTACCCTTGTCAGCTATGTGGGAAAGCTTTTACTTCTTCCAGTTCGTATCTGTATCATGAACGTATCCATAGTGGAGAGAAACCCTTCAAGTGCAGATACTGTGACCAAACTTACAGATCAGCAGGCACACGGGCAACACATGAGCATGTCCACACTAGAACTAAGCCGAAAGAATACATCTGTGAACAGTGTGGGAAGAATTTCAGGCATTCATCTTCATATCACAAACACAAACTGATCCACACTGGAGTCAAACAACACCAGTGTCAATACTGTGACAAATCTTTCTACACGTCAACTGAAGTCAAACGGCATGAGCGTAAACACACAGGATACAAACCATACTGGTGTGACAAGTGTAAGAAAAACTTGAGTCAAGAGAGTCACAAGTGTGTCTCACCAGAGAATGAAATACCAGACCAGGAACCTCATGTTTCATGAGTGAGTTAAAATGAAATGAAATGCAAAGAGGTATGCACTCATCATGATCTGATTCTTGAGAATGTGTTCACACTGTGTTGTGGTAGGAAAAAAAACAGTAAAACATATAAACACCATGTAGAGTTGTGAAGTTGCCAGGAGAGTTTGATGTCAATCCAAATCAAAGAAGAGTTCAAACTGTGAGTCGTGTAACATTGTCTGTGGGGGAAAATGAATGGCACTTTGATCACCAACTCAAGTAATAATGTTGCTTTTATCATAAGTAACCTAATTATCTTGACGTTAAAATGTCAGAAGTTCGTATTTGCAGTTTTTAAGTCACCAGGGCTCATTTATCAAAGATGGTGTTAGGACAAAACACAGACAGTGCTTACGTACAAAAACGTACAGCTTTTTTAAAACATGGTATCAGTAACCATACAACTTGTTTTGTGAATATGCCACATTTATAAATGAGGCCCCTGGTGTATAAAGCTCCTGAAGCCTGTCCCATGATGCACTGCATGCACGATATGGCAATGTCACAAGAAGACAAACTGTAGGATTCATTTATGAACTTGAAGCTCTGTGGTGGTTCAGGGGTCGATTCCATGAAGCAGCTTCAACATACCCAAGATATGTTTTGGTGATCTGGCTTAATTAAACCTAAGAAAGGCAATCAAAGATCAGCAGTCACATGAAGCTGGTTGTCATCTCTGTAAGTTCACTCAGCATTTCCCAATCAAAAGTTTTGACAGCAGAGTGGCATATTTCACAAATCATGAGTAAACTATGAAAGACAAATAATCAAGAAGAGGGCTGTCAAAAGCATCATAATCCAACCTTAAAGACAACACAGCTGCAGCTGACAAATACAGGAAGTACAGCTGACAAAAGAAAAACAAATCACAGACACTATGAATAATAATAATTTATTTTATAAAACACTGTACATAAATTAAATGTTTAAATTAAATGTTTAAATTAATAGTATTTATTATCAGCTGAAATAACGCACTTCCAAAGCCCTTCCATGCACTTCTGTTTTCAGAAGGTTTAATAGAGTTATTGATCATCTGCTATCACTTATTTGTGAGTATGACCCTGCAAACTGATTGGTCAGTAGATGGTGCTTATGTCTGAGTTGATCTGTTATCTTGAACATGCCCTTCAGCCTTAGTCACCATGGTGATGTACTCTGATAAGAGGTGAACCACCACTGTAGGCCGAAAACCCAGAACTGATCCTGAAGGTTACCTCACTAACCATAAATTCTGCTTTGTAACACAGGCTCTAGCTTTCCTTATGTATGTTATGAATATTAAACCCTCGGGGTGCTAGAGAGAAACTGTGACTCCTGATTGGTTACGTTTATCTCATACCTGTTTTAAAACCTGTTCTCTGTATTAAATTGTATTTTGTATGAACTTCTTGTGGCTGAGAGTTTACACCTGTATGTAATGATTCTTTTTTTTGTATATAATTTAACACTATAGAACCAATCAGAATGTTTGTTTACAAACATTTAGTTTAATGGCAGCAACATGTTAAGTGTTTTCTTTTTCTTTATAATGGTGCAATAACAAAATGTACATCTAAAATTTATGGTTTATGTTTTCACCAACATTGGTTCAGAGTAGAGACCCAATTAACCTGTTTGACCAAAGACTAAAGAACTTTAGTAATTGAGTATTCTACTGATTACTCCACCAATTAATCAAGTGATCAGATTAGAAATATTTTTTCTCTTTTCCTCATTTTTGAAATCGAATCATAACATGGATTGCAAAATTGAGGAAGCCACATGTGTACAGATTAAGTGTATTGTGTAGAAGTTAGTGCACTGCAGGGCTGGACTGGATCACAAATAGGTTCAGGTCTGATAATTTATTGGATAAGCAAAAAAAAAAAAAAAAAGGGATAGGATTAAATCTACAGCTATCAGTTATTTTATCAATCGACTATTCTACTGATTATTCCATCAATCAAGTCATTGAATAAGAAATATTTATGTATATTTACTGTTGCTCATTGATGAAGCAACAGAGAAAATTATAATTTTTAATATTGTAGCAGCCTCTCTGTCTATAGTCATGACTATAATAATGTGAAATATAACATTAATAATAGTAATAACACCACAATCTATTTTTGCCATGACAGTGTTCAATTTCCTAGTACCACCACTGAATAATTGCAGAGACACAGTTTGCAGGATTTTGCCCGTTGGAGGCAAAAGCAACGGATTTTAGATCAGTCCCTCTTCCCTTTTTTTTCCCTGACACATCACGTCAATCAGCGCTCACATTTCTTGTCTTTTCACTGCAACTCTGCATTGAGATTTAGGAAAGTTTACTTTAAAAACTTACAGCAGCAGTAAAACTGTACGATGGTTACATTTAGGCTGTGGTGCTGAACCGTGGGAACAAGAACTCAGTTTTGGTTCCTCTTTTGCGCTGTAAACATAGATAAAATGATGCACAAGTCAAAAAAGTTTGCCTCAACAATTCAGCAGTTAGTTCGACCAGTTTTCAGATGTTACTGTTTGATAGATTTGGTTTATCAAAGATGATAGTAGCAACACAGTACATAAGATACACACAGCAGGTCTCACAGTGTTTCATGAGATCTGTTTACATTTACAGCTGAAAATCACAGAAATAAACAAGTTAGCAGATTTATCTTCACAATTAAAATTAGCTGCCAGTTGTCTACCTTGAAGTGACTGTTGTCCTTCATGCTCTTTAGATGAAACATGTCAACAAAGACAGTTTAATAAAATGTAAAGCTGCTCTTCGCTCAATGTTACACAACTTTTCTACTTATGAAGTTGAGAACAATCTAGAAGTTAAACTTGTTGCCTTTGTTCAGATTGTTCTTGTTTACAATTTTTAATTGTACTGTACTATTTTTTCATACTTACTTTCTTTTAATGTTTGTAATTTTAAAAAAATTGTCCTGGTTGTTTTGATATACTTTTTAATGTTTAAAAACATTTATTTTAGCATTCATTAGCCTGAATCCACTTTTATTACGTTCTGTTTTATTCAAAATGTTTTCTGTACTTTGTTCATTTTTACACTGTTCTTTAATCTTTAATTTTAGTGATTTAATGAGTGTGTAATAAAAAAAACTGGCTATTGCATATTTTCTCTCCAGATTGTGTCATTTTTGAAGATTTTGAGGAATTTTGGCATTTTGATAAAGAATTGGTGTAAATCACAGCTCCTGTTTTTTTTTCTATCAGCTTCCAAACATTCTGTGTTCACAACATTCATCCAGTATTCAGCCTCCATGATGTACTTAGTAACTTTGTAGCATGCAGTCTTCACAGTATATCTTTTTTCCTTCATCATATCCGCTTTAACTTCATAACAAACTACGTACACACAGTATGGACCCACATTGTAGACAAGCTGTGTTCACACTCAGTGATAGGCATCTGAGCAGTAGAGCAGGTGGAGCAACCTCTGCTATTAGACTTTTTGGACCAAATATATGGCTTTTCATTCCCAGTATTTCACCAAGCAATGCAAGAACCACTTACGTTCATATTCTTATTTGATAAATATGTTTTTATGTTTTATGTCATGTTATTCACGTTCTAAAAACTGCAGGAAAGAGATGAAACTTACCTCACATCAGATTCTAGGTCAGACCTTTATGAACAGAACCCTGAAGGCTAAAATACACCAAAGGTGCCTGACACTTGCGTTTTTAAGTACACCCGTTGTTCTAAATTCCAGAAGACACATTGAAAGCATTTTGGAGCATCAAATGAGGACCAGAGCTTTTTTCTGCAGCTGCAGTTTATGTTTGAGGAGAGTTCAATTAGATATCTGTCTTAGTAACAGATGCTTATTTCCTTCATGATATGTTTGTCACTACGCTGCATTATTGTAAGTCATGATGAAGAGTCCAGACTCTGTTTCTCCTCTTCATCTCCTCGGTGTGTGTTGGTGTGCAGTTTGTTGTCTGCTGTGGTCTAAAACATCCTCACTGATGACCTTTCCTAAAATACCGCTGGTTCTATGGTGTTGAAATTTTTAATCTGAAGCCAGCAGTGTGCCATAGAGGCTTCAACTTGCGCACCTCTTTGGACACATGTCAGTTGAAGCTTTGAAGTTGTTGGGTGTGTTTGCAGGATGTTTCTGTTTGAGTTGGATTATAGTTTCCCCTGTCTCGTGTCTCCTGTGGCGCTTTGATGGTTGTTGTTGAAGCTCCTCTGCAGGTTCAGGTGTGATGATGTGCTGCCACCTGCTGGTTGATTCCTCTCACTGCTGTTGCTCAACACTGATGAGACAAAAATATATTTGATTCTCTTGAACTGATTGTAGTTACTTCATTCTTAGATGGAATAAGTAGGAATCATTTTAGATTGAATGAAGTTTTGATAAAATTGCAGCTAAATGAACAAAATGTTTGATTATTCAACTGCAACTCACTCATTTAATTTTTCTAAAAGATACACTCATCATTGAAAATCATTACTGCTCATTTTGTTCATTGTCCCACCGTTCATTGTACTCCACAGCAGTTATTCCCAAATGTTGGGTCGTGACCCATGTGGGGGTCACAGGAGATTTTGTTTGGGTCCCTTAAAAAATAAAAGACTATGGAAAAAATTCAGCAAAAAGTATCTGCAGTACATATTTTATAAAGCATTAAAATGTATTTATTGTTATGTTTTTAATGTTTTGTTGAAGTAATTTACTTTTTTTACTTTCTTTCTTAAGGACTTGTAAACTGAGTCATAATAGTTTGTCATTTTTAAAAAGTGGGTCCCCATTTTGACTTTCTCAGTCTTTTGTTGCTCCTGTCACAACATTTTTTGAAACATTTTGTAGGCATTGAATTCAGAATGAGTGTATATTTTCAAAAATCAATTAATTGTATCAGTTTGAATTTTAAATATCTTGTCTTTGTGCTGTATTCAATTCAGTGTAGGTCTAAAAGTAGTCGAGAATCATTGCATTCTGTTTTTATTTTGTTTTACATAACATCCGAACTTTTTGGAATTGGGATTGTACATTAATAAAAATAAAGATTAATCTAACAATACAATACAACAGAATATAACAAATAGATTAAATAAAATAGAAATATATAAAATAGACTAAAATGAACGGTGGAACAATGAATAATATAATCCCCAGCTATGTAACTGCTTTACTATGTTTCTTTATCCCATGAATTCAGATCAGTTCTTTATCTCATGGCAAAACAGCTAAAAATCTTCAACAGCAAGAGGATCTAAAAATATAATATGTAATATCCAGGTTATTTTTTTGTTTGTTTATGTGTTTTATTGAGCAGTATTTGAATCAATATGCAAAAATGAAGCAACAATGTGCAACATGCAAGAACTAACAAAGTACAGAAAGACTTTTGAATAAACAGAACTTCTTAAAAACTAACTCAACATAATGAATAATTGTTTTAATGATAAAAAATGGATAAGTAACACATCTAGTCTGATATTTCACAACATCCAAAAAAGAATGAATGAAGAAATTAAATACATTAATATCATATATAATAGAACAATTCGAACAAAGGCAACAAGTTTAAGTTCAAGTTCTTCTTGACCTACAAAGTAGAAAAACGGTGGCACACACATCAAAATACAGAGGAGCTTTACATTTCATTAACATGTCTTTGTGGATGTGTTTCAGCCATTGGTCTTTCTCAAAGCATAACGGTGTTGAGTTATATACAAGACAATCAAGATAATTAAATTGTCAGCCACAAGAGGCTCAAACAAAGTGAAACTTCGTACAGAGAAGAGAAATACAAGATTCAACTGTAAATGCTGGAAGATTACTGTACCTGGTAAGATGAATGAATGAATTGAACGTATATATAGTTTTTGGTAAAAAAAAAAAAAAAAAACTACACAGCTCTATCTTGCCTCATATTTAATTCTGTGTTATCTCATTTATGTTCTGATTTTGTTTTTGATACTTTTCATATTCTTGCAACAAGAATTTAAAAGACAGGCTGCTTAGGCACCTGCATCAAAGAATAAAGCTCAATATCTTACAGTTCTACATATGGTTACCTTTTTCACATCGGCAATGCAGTTACCCCTCAGGGCCAAGTAGTTTTGGGCAACAGCTGTTTTTATTTTAATGTCTATGTAAACAAAGTGCATAGTGCTGCAATTTAATTTGTAGTTTTCAAAATAAAACGTACTGAAGTGATTTTGGCTTGTGTATCAGTACTTTTTTCAACAATGTCAACACATTTTATCAATACCGTGATAATATTGGTAACTATGACAATTTTGGTCATGAAAATCATAATATGAAAATTTCATACCATTATATCTCTACTCACAAGTCAGAATCCTACACCTCACAACATTTGGAGGACACCGTGATCACTAAACAAGCTTCCCAGATAGTGGAAAAACATGCCTGGATGTGAACACAAACACAGCCTATCAGCATAAATCAACAAAATTTTTCAGACTAAATTAAAGTTCTGTTTCAGTAACTTTTGTGCACACGTATACTTAACATGGATTCTATGCATTGTTTTATAGATGAGACCTCTGATTTTTATCTAGTTTAGACACATTTGTGTCTCTTCAGCTGTGACTTCCAAGTGAAATTTTTCTTGCAGTTGTCACACCAGTAAGGTTTGTGTCCTGTGTGGACACGCTGATGCTCTGAGAGTTCAGATGATGTATAGAAACATTTGTCACAGTGTTGACACTGGTGTGGTTTGAATCCTGCATGGTAAAGTTTGTGCTTGTGAAATGCAGATGAACTACCAAAACTCTTCCCACATTGACTACAGATGTAAGGTTTCTCTCCAGTGTGGACACGCTCATGTCTTAAGCATGTTTGTGCTGAAGTGAAGGTTTTCTCACAGTGGCTGCACTTGTAGGGTTTCTCTCCAGTGTGGATACGTACATGACGTTGGCATGATGTAGAGGAACTTAAGAGTTTCCCACAGTATTGACAAGGATAGATTTTTTCTTTTGTATGGATGTTCATGTGCTTTTTGTAATTTCCTAGCTGAGTAAATCTCTTGCCACACTCCTCACAGCTGTATGGTCTCAGTCCAGTGTGGTTCAGTTCATGTTTGTTGCGGCCTGATGAAGTAATAAAAGACTTGTCACAATGTCTGCAGTGATATGGTTTCACTCCAGTGTGAGTACGCTGGTGTATTTTTAGGTCATCTAGTCGACTGAAAGTTTTCCCACATTGGTCACAGTGGTGTGGTTTCTCTCCAGTGTGGATGAGTTGGTGTTTCTTGAGTTGATCTCTCCGAGGGAAAGCTTTTTCACACTGGTCACAGCTGAAGGGTTTCTCTCCACTATGGGTAAGTTGGTGGGTTCTGTAATGATGAGGGAATGAAAAAGTTTTCTCACACTGGTCACAGCTGTACGGTCTCTCTCCAGTGTGAACTCTTTGATGAGCATTTAATCGATGTAATGTAGGGAATTCTTTGTCACAGTACTGACAGCGGTGTGATCTGGATTCTTTTCTGCTTCTCTGTTTCTACAGTGAAAGACAAAGATAAAGAAATATAAAGAGATTATAAATAAAATAGTACAGTGAATGAAAATAAAATATTATCTTCTATGGTTTCTTCAATCCACTGCTTAAGAAAACACATGCAAATAGACAGTACACAAGCCAATTTAGGAAACATCATCAGTTTACAAAATACGCATTTGCAAAACATGCTGCAAATAGAACTCTCATAAAGTGCTGTATAAGGCTTGGTCTGCCACAGTTTGTGACTCAGAGATATCTGGTTTCACAATAAAACATGCTAAAATTCCCAATAAGTAAAACCATTATAACCAGTTCAAATTTTAACTGTTGTTCAAACAACAAAATGATACAATGTAAAGATATTTCTCATCTAGTGAACCAGTGACTACATGGAAAGACTATCTCTCACCAACACCTAGTTGTTGCCACCTAGTTGTTGCCAACTAGGTGTTGTTGTTGTTTTTTTTGTTCATTTGTTTTTGCGACTAACAAATAAATGAAAACATGGTCGACTGAGACTCTTGGCATCAACTAAAGGTTTAGTGGACTATTAGGGGCAGCCTTTCTTCTTTCATGATTTTTTTTATTGTAATTGTTTCTTTAATTTTATAAAATCACATCTATTATTATTATTATTATTATTATTATTATTATTATTATTACTATTAGTAGTAGTAGTAGTAGTAGTATATCTTTCATTACTTAATTTACTACTATTTTTCAGTGAAGTGTTCCAGGCAAGGGTTTTCATACGGTCACACTAACCAGTAGGGGTGCAATCGATCACAAACACAGTTCTGCTCATATCATGGTTTTGAGTCACAGTTACAAACAACAATAAAGTTTGACAGTTTGAACTTTAACTATCTTGTCTTTATATTGTATTCATCTGAATATGGGTCAAAAAGATTTTGCAAATCATCACATTCTGTTTTTATTATAAGTTTCCCAACTTTTCTTTATAAAGGTTGTATAAAGGATACTAAATGGGCTCAGGAACACTTTGGAAAACCGTTGTCAGTAAACACAGTTTGTCTCTGCATCTACAAATGCAAGTTAAGACTCTACCGTGCAAAGAGAAAGACATATATCAACAACATCCAGAAACACTGCAGACTTCTCTGGGAAAAGTGTGCTGTGGTCTGACGAGTCCACATTTCAGCAGTAAGAAAGTAGTTTGATAAAATGTTAGATAGTTTCACTTAAAGGAGCAATATGTAGCAATTGTGTGTGCAAAAATTGTATATTATATTTCATTTGTGCCTTCCTCCCCAGACGCAGCAGAGACAGGCATACTGCAGCAGTGTAGGATACACGAAACCTCACAGACTGACAACAACAAGTGACAACAAGTCCTTCACTGTAAGTTAATCAGCTGTTTATAACTGTCAGTTGTCTGTGAATGAAAAGTTAATACTGTTATCCTGAAAACAAAAGCCTCCTGCTCTGAAAATACACTCTGAATGACAAGTTAAGCGTCTGTCTCACTGCCTGCCAAACAACAACAATTACACAGAAAATTAATATTTTATACAACACGTGGTGTTTGTTGTCAAAATTAAGAGCCAATCAGAGCCTGTCAGCTCATTGATCAGGTGACAGCCAGGCGCTTCCAGAGAGCAGCTGTGTCGCCTGGTTCTATAAGCTGCTGCCGCCTCGATCTCGTCATCTTATCTTTGTGCATGACGTCAGAGCAAGTCGGGATCAAATCGAAATACAAATCTAACCGGCATGCGGCATGCGACGATCACCGGTGATCGATTCTGCGCCGGCCTGGCTCATCTCGAGCGTAACTTCTGCCTGCGAGTTCTCACTTCCGCTGTGCGCGCTCCCGCGAGCTGCCTGCGGGTCTCGAGCAGGCAGAACTCGCAGCAGCAGCAGCAACACTTCATCTAACATTTCTAACCATCTTTACAGACAGAGTACGTTTGTATTCAAGCTGCGCTTTACTTCACGATTGTTCAGCGTCAACATCAGATGGAGTCAAAACACAGGAGGGAGCTGCTCAACGTGGTCAGACGTCACTCTGAGTCCGAATAATATCGACGTGTAAAGTAAAGAACATTAATGTCAGCCGACATGAATAAACACACGTGAAGAAACAGAGAAACACTTTAAAATCACCTTTTGTGAAGAACTCATCTTCTGTCTGCTGTCCTGATGTCAGACAAAATGGAGCCTCCTCGCTAGGCTGGAGTCTAAAAGAGAACCCTTGCTTTGTGAAACTCTCGCGACAGTTGCACGCGACGTTTCTTTATTGTTCCCAGTGTACAAGGTAGTTCTGGTTTATAATGTGGTAACGCTGTGGTTCAGATGTGCTGACAGGGTTACGGACGAAAAGCATCTTCCATGGTGGGGGAAAGCTCGTGTGCGTTACAGGGTTCACTCTCGCGAGATCTCAGGGCCGTTCAGGGAAAGAAAGCTTGGATGATACCAAGCGGCCAGGATTGACAGAGGTCCCCAAAACTAACCACGTGAACATGAATTATCTGAGTAAATGATATAATATAAAATTAATATAACAATACAGCTTCGTGGAATATAAAGTTCCATTATCTTTCTGCTAAAATTATTCAGACAGCTGCTGTAACACCCCCTCAGTACAAACAGTGAATGGTTCAGTCCTACTGCTGCTCACCAGTCAGGGACGATGGAAACTTAAGGACAATAGTCTTAAGTGATATCTCTCTTAATAATGATATCTAAAAGTGTTATTAGAAGGGAACATATCAATATTTCCAAAAGCATAACAGATATGAAGAAAGGTCTATCATTGGCTAAACAGAGATCTTTCTATTTTAGTTATTTTTATCTAATAAAGAAGGTTCAAATTAATTTACCCACGTCACTCCACATCTCAGGTCAACTAAATTATTTTTTAAATTCTCACAGGAAATAAAATCTATCATGATATCACAGAGTTAGAGTTTGAATCAGTGGTTGGAACCTTAAGATTAAATTTGTTGCAGTTAAATTTCATACACAAAATCCTTGTTTTTTTGTTTTTGTTGTTGTTGTTGTTGTTGTTGTTGTTGTTGTTGTTTTAAATAGGATGGTTTGGGTTTCTTTTAAAATATGATACTGAGTTAATTAATACTCATTTTAAGTTGTCAAATTCCTACAGAAAGATTCTTCAGTTTTGTAAAATTATATGATCATTTATTTTTCCCCTCATGAGTCAAACTCTATGGAACAATAGAATGATTACAAATAATAGAGACTCAACAATTGAGTGTGATACATATGAGAAAGGCATTTTGTTTGAATATGATTTATTGGATTGTAATGATAACCTTTTGGACTATATAGTGATTACTCATAATGATTATAATAGAGGGGTGTGTATACAAGGTCCTTATATTAAAATCTTGTCAAAATAATTCATACAGTTTCAGTTACAGTTAAAGTACATTGTACTGTATAATGAAAAAGAAAGAAATAAGGAAAAAATATGTATGTATTGTTGCATTTCATTTTAAAAAATTCAAAATTTGTTATAAAATCTACTTTTGTGAATGTGAAATTTTGCCAAAATAAAAGTTTTATGATATAATGCTGTGTTGAAGAAATGTTAGAATGAATATATTACTGGCAAACTGTTCCCAAAAAATAACAGTATAAGATGAGCTCCGACACAAGTGTTTGGCTGTTTCACTATCAACAGAAAGAGCTAAAGAGCCGTAAACAGGTAGATCAGAAAAACAGCTAGAAAAGGGCTGGAAGGGAGAACAAAGGATCACAAATATTTATCTACTTAACTGCGAGCTGCAGTTCAATAATATAATAATAATCACAGGCGGTTTGATCTCCACTTTGAACATTCTTACAGTTGTTACATTTTATTCATTAGCAATACTTTGATCAATGTAAATTGATTTCTAGTGTTTCTAACTACAGTCAGTTGAAGAGAATCAGATATGTTTTCATGTCTCATCACAGCTCCTGAAGTGTGGAGGAACAGCAGTGAGAGGAAGCAGCCAGCAGGTGGCAGCACATCACCACACCTGAACCTCCAGATTCAGATCCACAATTTTTTAAATTGTAAAGAGACTTTGTGGACACCCACAGTAACCTGTGAGGGATTTTTCTAACATCTGAATCAAGAACGTCGAGTCCTGAGGTCACCATCGCAGCCACAGCCTAACAGAGAGGAGTATCACAAGTTAATATATTGGTTGATCTAAATGATACTGGATATAGAATGGTGCCAACATTTCCAGAGAGCATTTGAAGTTTATATTCTATGAAAACTTAGAAACCACACCAGCGGCACATCTGTCTGATGCATGGGAATATCACCAGTTAATTCAATCACCAGTTAATCGGGAAAACACTGGTGGTATTACTGAGATTAGGTCATGGCTGCTTTAAGTTATTGTCTATAAACATGTAGAGTTATAATGTGACTGACTGCTGGTTTATGAGTTACAGCTATAATTTAGTGAGGTTATGTTTGTCCAGGTGAGCCGTTCCTCTCTGCACTGTCAGATGTAACAGGATGTGTTACAGATGTGTGTGACTGTGTCATGTAGCTCGTATTTTCTTTATGTTTCTGCAGTTATGACAAACGTCCTGTAACATCACCTCCTATGAAGAGAAAACCTTTTCATGTCTCAGCTGCAGCTTTATCTACCATCAACGCTGATTCTACTGGGACAGACAGGTTAGTCATCACAATGAAATAACAGTGTCGTCCTCACAGGTCTGATTATCAACCTAACAGCACTTATTAATAGGTTTTTCATTAATAGTTTATGTTTAATGTTATATTTCTGTATGTGTCATGTATAGAAAATGCTGTGGTTATTTTTTATTACTATATTACTTGTTATTGTTTGCCTATACATTAATTATAATGATATAAGATAAGTCATAAAGTGACTGTATCTTACATCAGGGGTATTTAACCAGTGTTGGCTAAGAGTATGTAAGTTTTCATCAAAGCAAAATAAAAAAATCAAAACTTGTTTTCAGTAATTAGCTCCTCATATCTGGATGATGGCTGCTAATCACCTGAATCATCAGATTTGGTTTTTGTTTGGGATGAAAATCTGCATACTCTAACATCTTCCTGGAATATAGTTGAATACTCCTGTATGACATCACTGTGTATATTTTGGACAGTCCATTCTCCTCAACTAGCTGAAAGACACTAAGTCATTTGTGATGTCATGATGGAGGAGCCTTGGACCAGATGACCCCAGAAGGTTCAGTCTGGTCACCCTCAGACATGGATCCACCACATCAGAACTGGTGCAGACACAAGTCAGGAAACGTCTACGTAAGTGACACTTTTATTTGCCTTTATTGTGGAATATTAACCTGCCCTGTAAATCATTATTGTTTTGACCACATTGTATAAAACAACAAAATAATTTTGTAACTAAATGTATCTTGACACTGTCTTCAATAGGACGGACACTCAGTACAGCTGCTGATTTGGAATGAATTAGACAGGAAGTCACCGTGTTTCATCCAACAACAAAGAGCAGAATCAATGTGATTCTCAGGGAGAACCACAGGATGAAAGAGCTGGAGCTCAATGATAACATCCATAACCCCACAACTTTTACTGTTCAAACAGACAAATTTCTCAACAGCTTCTTCTGTCTTTATCCAGGTCAGCTCTGACGAGGACAGAATAAGTTGTCAAAATGTTTGTGTTTGTTCACTAAAAGCTGCAGGTTATGATTGTACACCAACATTTCTCCTTCTATTCACAACACAAAGCAAAGTGTCCTTTTTTATATTCATCTTTTCATTCCAAACTGTGAGGGACAGCTGTCCTCTGTAAGGATAATATTATCTGTAAACAAACCTCATCACTGAAAAGACTAGTTGATGTGAGCGCTACAGCATTTTGTCACGTGACGGCCTCCTTACACTCAGAAAGAGAGCGGTGGTGTAGGGGGAAATCCTTTTGGTTGCAGTCTGAATTTTGACCACTACATGCCACTGAAAATCACACGTCTTCTTTAAATATTTTATTATCATATGTATCATATGTTGCTGTTATGTGTCTGTCAAACCTGGAATATAATCCTATTTATAAACTCAGGAGGAGAAAAACAAACTAATTGTCCTGCTTATGTTTTAAACTGAAAGGGAGATAGGAGACAAGAGATAAACGTTGCTTAAAAGAAAAAAAAAACGATATAAGACAAAAGGCTGCTGAAAGAGGAGTTTGAGAAATCCTGCATTGGAATAGAGATAATGAGATGACTGTGGTGGCTCTGTGTCATGAAAGTGACGATTCTCTGACTGATTATCTGGTCTGCAGTATTTTTACTGCAACATTTAGCACTGACTTAGCTTGTTCGAACCTTGACTGAGATGATACCAAATAAAACAGTATGAGATAACAGGCAGTATCCACAACATTTGATAATGTAAAACTAAAAAAAAACAATTTGAGTCGAGCCGTACCATGCTGTAAAACATGGCTTTAAACTGCAGAATATCATTTCAGACCAGCTCAAACTATTCAACTGTGAAAGGATGTAAAATAAAATATGTAACATCCAAGTAATTTTGTTCTCTTCTTTTTTTATTTAACATTCATTAAATTTCTACAAGCAAAAATGAAGCAACACTGTGTAACTGTGTAAAAAGATGAACAGCTCATATTATTTTACACAAGGGGAACAAAAAAATACATGAATGAAATGAAATATCTCAATATCATGTACAGTGGGATTACTAAATGCAACACAGGATATCAAGTCAATGCAAGAAAAAAAAATAACTAGTGACAAATGTGTTCTCAGCCTCCCAAGAAAAAATGGTGACTCACTATCAAAGCAAAGAGGAGCTTCACATCAGGACAATACCTGAAAACTGCTTCCAAACTGCATCACTGTTGTGCTAATAATGATGGTAAAGGAACCCTCTTGTGTAATGCTTAATTAATGCATTTAGCTATATTTTGAAATGGTCTGATTAGGCCTGGGCAATATAGCTGAAAAGTATAGTGAAGTTTTGTATCAGTTGGTGTCAATAATTATTGATCATGTAGGTTGTGACTGACAACATATTTTGTACTTCAGGCGGTGTAAACAACTGATGGGATAAAATGAGTAAATATCACAATATTTTTGTCCTATGTCTGATTACCTTTTATTACATTAGTTTATGTGCTCTATAAATTTCTCCAGATCACTTGTTTTGTCAGACCAACAGCCCAACCCCCCTAAACTACTGAATGTAAGTGGTCCAAATGTCCTGTAGCATCCCACCCCCAACCTTAGTGGAAACACTGATTATTTTATTAAAATAAAGATTTAAATTGCACTTAGAATACATATATACTATACATAATTATATTAACTGTTAACAACAATAAATATTGATTTTAACTTGATCTTACTTGAGTGCTGTAAAAAAAAAAAAAATCCTTAGAAAACAGTAAAATTAGGAAAATATTGGTTTATTCCAGAAATCAATGGGCACTAACAATTTCTTTTTTTAAATTACAAAACAAACAAAATTAAATTTTCTTTTCCTGTGTGTGGCATCCTGCATAGGGCCCAAAATTACATGACTCATAGTTAGAGCTCTTGTATTACAGGCAAATTCACAACCATATATGGTGCATTTCTCATTGACTATGGCTTCCTACAAAAAAACCCAAACATAATAATAATAATAATAATAATAATAATAATAATAATAATAATAATAATGATAATAATAATAAAAATGAACACATCTGTAAGAATCCTGTTATGAAGACTGAATACCTCTCCACATTTACTTGCATTTTCAGACTCATTAATGAAACAGGACAGTCCTGATTTGGTATTTTGGTCTCTGGTTTAGACACACGTGTGTCTCTTCAACTGGTACAACCAGGTGAAGTTCTTGTTACATTTGTCACACCAATACGGTTTATGTCCTGTATGAATACGCTGATGCTGTGACAGATCATATGATGAAGAGAAACATTTGTCACAGTGTCCACACTGGTGCGGTCTGAAACCAGCATGGACAAGCTTGTGTTTGTGATATGAAGATGAATAACCGAAAGTTTTCCCACATTGTGTGCATCTATATGGTTTCTCACCAGTGTGGACACGCTCATGTCTTGAGCGTGTCCCTGGTTTTGAAAATGTTTTCTCACAGTGTTTGCACTTGTAGGGTTTCTCTCCAGTATGGATACGTTTATGATAGAGATATGCACTGGAAGAGCTAAAGACTTTCCCACACAGGTGACAAGGGTAGATTTTTTCTTTAGTGTGGATGTTTCTGTGTTTTGTGTAATCACTTAAACGAGAAAATCTCTTCCCACACTCCTCACAGCAGTAAGGTTTCAGTCCAGTGTGGATGAGTTCATGTTTGTTGCGGTCTGATGCAGTGATGAAAGATTTCTCACAGTGTCTGCAGTTATATGGTTTTTCTCCACTGTGAATACGTCGGTGAATTCTTAGGCCTTCTAGTCGTGTGAACTTTTTCCCACACTCGTCACAGTGGTACGGTTTCTCTCCTGTGTGAACTCTTTGATGAACTTTAACATCTCTTGCTGTTTTATATGTTTTTTCACACTGGTCACAGCTGTATGGTCTCTCTCCAGAGTGGACTCTCTGATGCATTTTCAAACGATGTGATGTAGGAAATTCTTTCTCACAATGTTGACAGCAGTGAGATCTGGGTTTTATTCTGCCTCTCTGTTCCTATAATGACAAAGAGAGAAAGAGTGTAAGTGAAGTGCAGTGGAGGACAGAAGATGAAATGTTATTTTCTCCAGTTTCTATAGAGTCCCTGGAGTTCAACACACTTAAGAAAACACACCAAAATATGACAAGATACATATAGGCACACCACACATAATTTTGAGGTTGAGGGTTCACAAGTGAAAATGGAAAAAATGTAGTGTGTATAACTAGGGCTGAACGATTAATTGCATTTGCGATTGTATCGCGATATGATAAAACGCGATTTCCAAATCGCAATGTGTGCGATTACAATGTGGCCATGTAAAAAAAAAAAAAAAAGTGGTCACGTGACGCGAGCGAGTGAGAGAAAGAGCGACCACTGGACTGTATCAATGCACTTTGACCTGTTGAGCAATGGCCTCTGGCTCGACGGAACAGACAGAAACTGATTCAAGTAAGACTTTAGTCTCGAAGTGAACAGCACATCAGCGGTGTGGAATTATTTCGGCTAGAAAATGCCTTGCAGCGCCAGGTGTTGTGCAGAACATGCCGTGTTACTGTTCCTACTTCACAGGGCAACACTACACTAGGTGTGCAACGGATCGCAGTTGATCCATGTCCCGTACGGATCGCCTTCTACGGTTCGGCACGCATGTGATCTGCGGACCACATGTGAGCATCATCGTTTTACTGTCACTGTTACTTTTGTATAAGTTATAATACCTGAAATCTCAGTGCAGAGTTGCAGTGAACAGACAGGACAGATGCTGCTGTGTGCAGCTCATCTCTGATTTAAAAGCCGTCACATCGCCATGAGTGAAATCCAGACCATAACTTTTTTCACTGATGTAACTCTGCTATCACCAAAGAAACAGATCATAAAACTGTGATGTTCATTGAAACTTTGGTGATATCAGCTGTCTTAACTTGTACACAGCTCCTCTCTGCTCACCGCTGCAGCTCTGTCTCACCCCGTCTGTGACACAAGGTGTCTGCCGATTGATTGATTGTTCATGACTTCTAACCAATCAGATGTGCTGCTGTAGGCGGGACATTGAGCCAGACTACAGAGTGTAATTGTGAATTATACTGTACAGTGTATAATGATCTAATATATGTATAGTATATACATAGTACAGCACTGTATAAGTTTGAAGTTTTTAATATTATTACCATTATCATTACTATTATCATTATTATTACATTACATAACTATGGTGATAATTACAGACAGGCAAAGATCAAAGACAAGTGCATTTTAAAAATAATTTAACCCAAATCCCACCACTTTTTTCGTTTTTGCTGAGTTGAAAAATGATCTGATCTGTGACTGTAAACTGTGATAAGATCTGAACCGTGAGTTTTTTTTAGTACATACATAGAGGCAAAGCCAAAGATTTGTTGTTTTTATGTTTCTGTAATGAGCAGTTATTTATTTCAACTCTTGTATCTTATTGTGACATCTTTTAATTCAAACAAATACACCCAGCCTATGGGAAAGAACATTTTATACCAAATGTATCTAATATTGTATTGGCCATATTAAAATAATTCATGCTGTTTTGTTGGGCAAAAAAGAGGATAAGATAATAATAATAATAATAAAAAACGCATGTTAAATCACAATCGCAATATTGGAGAAAAAATTAGATTATTTTCCCAAATCGTTCAGCCCTAATACATATGACCATACATACATACATACATACATACATATGACCATACATACATACATACATACATACATACATACATACATATGACCATAGATACATACACACACATACGACCATACATACATACATACATACATAAACACACATACATACATACATACATACTTATGACCATACATACATATGAGCATACATATGACCACGCATACATACATACATACATACATACATATTTATGACCGACCATACATACATACATACATATGAGCATACATACATACATACATACATACGAAAATACATATGATCATGCATACATACATACATACATACATAAAAATGACCATACATACATACATACATATGAGCATACATACATACATATATACATATGACCATACATATGGGCATACATACATACATACATACATATGACCATACATACATACATACTTATGAACATACATACATATGACTATACATATGACCATGCATACACACATACATACATATTTATGACCGACCATACATACATACATACATACATACATACATACATATGTACATATGAGCATACATACATACATATGAGCATACATACATACATACATACATACATATGACCATACACATGACCATCCATACATACATACATACATATGAACATACATACATACATACATAGATACATATGACCATACATACATACATACATACATACATATGAGCATACATACATATGAGCATACATACATATGACCATGCATACATACATACATACCTATGACCATACATACATATGAGCATACATATGACCATGCATACATACATACATATGACCATACATACATAAACACACATACATACATACATACATACATACATACGACCATACATACATACATACATATGACCATACATACATACACACACACACATATACATACATACATACATAAATACTTATGACCATACATAAATATGAGCATACATATGACCATACATACATACATACATACATACATATTTATGACCGACCATACATACATACATACATATGAGCATACATACATACATACGAACATACATATGATCATGCATACATGCATACATAAATACATACAAATGACCATACATACATACATACATACATACATATGAGCATACATACATACATATATACATATGACCATACATACATACATATGACGATACATACATACATACTTATGACCATACATACATATGACCATACATATGACCATGCATACATACATACATACATATTTATGACCGACCATACATACATACATACATACATATGACCATACATATGACCATTCATACATACATACATACATACATACATACATACATATGGCGATACATACATACATACATACATATGAGCATACATACATATGAGCATACATACATATGACCATGCATACATACATACATACCTATGACCATACATACATATGAGTATAGATATGACCATGCATACATACATACATATGACCATACATACATAAACACACATACATACATACATACATACATACATACATATGACCATACATACATATGAGCATACATATGACCATGCGTACATACATACATACATACATACATACATACATACATACATATTTATGACCGACCATACATACATACATACATACATATGAACATACATATGATCATGCATACATACATACATACATACAAATGACCATACATACATACATACATACATACATACATACATACATACATATATACATATGACCATACATACATACATATGACCATACATAGGAGCATACATACATACATACATACATAGATATGACCATACATACATACATACTTATGACCATACATACATACGACCATACATATGACCATGCATACATACATACATATTTATGACCGACCATACATACATACATACATACATACATATGACCATGCATACATACATACATACCTATGACCATACATACATATGAGCATACATATGACCATACATACATACATACATATGACCATACATACATAAACACACATACATACATACATACATACATACATACATACATATGACCATACATACATACAAACACACACACACACACATACATACATACATACATACTTATGACCATACATACATATGAGCATACATATGACCATGCATACATACATACATACATACATATTTATGACCGACCATACATACATACATACATACATATGAGCATACATACATACATATATACATATGACCATACATACATACATATGACTATACATATGAGCATACATACATACATACATACATATGACCATACATACATACATACTTATGACCATACATACATATGACCATACATATGACCATGCATATATACATACATATTTATGACCGACCATACATACATACATACATACATACATACATACATACATACATATGTACATATGATTATACACACATACACATGAGCATACATACACACATAAATACATACATACATATGACCATACATATGACCATTCATACATACATACATACATACATACATACATACATACATACATATGACCATACATACATACATACATGTGAGGATACATACATATGAGCATACATACATATGACCATGCATACATACATACATACATACCTATGACCATACATACATATGAGTATACATATGACCATGCATACATAAATACATATGACCATACATACATAAACACACATACATACATACATACATACATACATATGACCATACATACATACATACATATGACCATACATACATACATACATACACACACACACACACACACACACACACACACACACACACACACACATACATACATATTTATGACCATACATACATATGAGCATACATATGACCATGCATACATACATACATACATACATACATGTTTATGACCGACCATACATACATACATACATACATACATACATATGAGCATACATACATACATACATACATACATACATACATATGAACATACATATGATCATGCATACATACATACATACATACAAATGACCATACATACATACATACATACATAAATACATACATACATACATACATACATATGAGCATACATAC